>NW_028258500.1:789849-1089849 GCF_053883595.1 Heterocephalus glaber | reverse complement strand
AATTCAGTAGGGTATCTGGATACAAGGTCAACACATAAAAATCAATTGATTTCCTCTACACAAACAACAGACTCACTGAGACAGAAATAGGGCAAACAATTCCTTTCACAATAGCATCCACAAAACTGAAAAACCTAGGAATCAACCTAATGAAAGAAATCAAAATCCTCTTCTCTGAAAACTACAGCACTCTTAAAAGAGAGATTGAAGATGATATTAGAAAATGGAAAGACATCCCCTGCTCCTGGGTAGGAAGCATCAACATACTTCCCATGGCCATACTTCCAAAACTGCTATATAGATTCAATACAATCCCAATTGAAATTCAAGCAGCATACTTCACAGACTTTGAGAAAACAATCCAGAAATTCATTTGGAACAAGAAGATACCCAGAATAGCAAGACCAATTCTAAGCAACAGAGACATGGCAGGTGTATCACAACCCCCAACTTGAAACTATACTACAAAGCTACTGTGATAAAAACAGCATGGTACTGGCAAAGAAACAGACCTGAGGACCAGTGGAACACATTAGAAGATGCAAAAACAACTGGAGACACGCTCAGCCACTTCACCATCAACAAAGGGGCCAAACACCCTCACTGGAGGAAAGATAGCCTCTTTAATAAATAGTGCTGGAAAAATTGGGTTTCAACTTGTCAAAGATTAAAACTAGACCACTATCTCTCACCATGCACTAAACTAAAATCAAAATGGATTAAAGATCTAAATATTAAAATAGAAATGCTGAACTGGCTGGAACAGAGGTTAGGTAGAACTCTTGAAGACATTGGTGTAGGAAAAGATTATATGAACAAAACCTCAGTTGCCCATGTACTAGCACAAATAATCAACAAGTCAGATCTCTTCATATCAAAACCTTCTGCCAAGTGAGAGAAACAACTAACAGTGTGAAAAGACAACCCACAATGTGGGAAAAATTTTCACCTGCTGTTGCTCAGACAAAGGTTTACTATTTCAAATCTACAAAGAACTCAAAAAAATCAGACCTTCCAAATTTAAAGACCCAATCCAAAAATGGGCATCTGAAATGAACAGACATTTCTCAGACAAAGAAGTAGAAATAGCAAATGAGTGTATGAAAAAATGTTCAACATCACTGGTCGTTCGAGAGATGGAAATGAAAACAATACTGAGCTTCCGCCTTACCCCAGAAAAAATGGCCGCTATCATGAAATCAACCAATAACAAATACTGGTGGGGATGTGGGGAAAGAGGAACCCTGCTCCACTGATGGTGAGAGAGTAGACTGGTGCATTCACTGTGTAAATCAGTATGGAGACACCTCAAAGAATGAGGATTGCCAGTTTCATTTGACCCAGCTATTACCCTGCTGGGTAGCTCCCGCAAAGAATTTAAAGAATCATACCACAGTGATATATATATGTGCACCTATGTTCATAGCTGCACAATTTGTACTAGCTAAAACTTGGGAGCATCCCAATTGCCCATCAACTGGAGACTGGATAAAGAAAATGTGGGGTTTTCTTAAATAAAATGGAATACTACTCACTCATAAAAATGAGAAGTTAGAGACATTTATATCTAAATGGATGCACATTGAGGCAACACTCTTAAGTGAAATAAATAGGACACACATGTGTAAATACCAAATAGTGTCTCTAGTGTGAGAAACTGAAAGTGTAAATAAGGACTAAAAGGTATAAGAGATAATGTGAAATAAGAAGAAAAGGAGCAAAGGGGAAGAGCAAGTGGGATGGGTAGGGGAAAGGAAAGAAGGGAATGGAAGTAATAAGACAAAATGAAAAATTAGAGACAAAGTCTTTGTAAATAGGGTGGGATGGAGTGGTTGAAGGGAGGGTAGATGAAGGGGGAAAATAAGAACCAAGAGAGAATATGTAAAGGTGCAATTTTTCAATGATTGATGTCAGTATATTGTATACCTAAAATGTACCAATAAAATAAAATTTTAAAAAACATTTTACATAGGTTTTAAAACTGTAAATTGTATTACAAAACAATTATATTAGAAAACATCTTTCATGATTGGCCTTTCAACCTCAATGGACCAGGATTTTATAAACCTGACAGAATGCCCAAAGAAGCCACCTCCTCTCAGGTAGATTTGGTCTCAAGCCTATGTCCATAATCTATTTGCATGAATGCCATCTGGGATGATGCAAAGGATTGCAATGGAGGATTCAATGTAAGGTTATTTGTGAAAGGGCCTCAAAGTGTCCAGGTGTGTAGAGAACACTTGAACATCATGCCGTCCCTCAAAAGTTCAACATAGGTAGGTGCAGCCTCATGTACCCAGGGTCGAGTTGAGTCTGACAACTTTCCCTGTATACTCTACGCATGTCCACATCTCAGTCACAGGCACTGAAACGCAGATAGCTACATGTGTTTGACCTTGGGAGAGCCACTAATTACACTGAATTGAGGAACTGCAAATCAGTAACTCAATGCCAGTGAGAAAATCACATGACAACTTCTGAATTGCAAGGATAAAATTCCCTCTCTACTCTTAGGTTCTTTTAACTCAAGACTAATTTCTAGAACTACACACTGCGGTCTATATGTGTGATGTGCATTATTTATGATTTTCTGAAAACAGAGACTAAGAGGGAAATTCCTCTCTCTTCTAACATATTTCCAAGAAAGAGAAATTTGGGGAACACTTCTGTATTTCCTGTTAACCAAAATATTGAGAATGCATGTCCCACAGATTGGCATTTTTGGTCTATACTTCAAAGGACTATCAGGGCAGTGAAACCATGCTATGCTCTAATGCTGGACAAATGCTATTTTACATTTGTTGAAACATGAATAAAATACAATGAAAATTTAATCCAAAACTTGATTTTATTAATATAATGGTATAAATATAAGTTTATGGATTGCTACAAATAAATTATAGATGTAATGAGATTGTGGGATAAATGAGGGGAAAGAAAGTGTTCTGTTTATTCCCTTTATTTCTTAAAAATTAAAGCTGGTTTTGAAATATTTATTAATTAAAAATATATATTTTTCAAATATGTAGTTAGTGGCCTTTTTGGTAATGTGACTATTGCAAACAAAGTTGTGCTTTTAGTGAATGCTGCAAAATTTTGTATAAAAGAAAAATGTATACACTGGATGTGGTGGTGCATGCCTGTCATCCCAGAACTTAGGAGTCTGAGGCACGAAAGTCTTTGTGACTTGAAGGGCAGTCTGGGCTACATAATAAACTTAAGGCCATCCTGGAAAACTTGGAGAGATCCTGGTTCAAAAACAGAAAAAGAAGGAGAGAAAGAAAGAAAAAAAGAAAGAAAGAAAGAAAGAAAGAGAGAGAGAAAGAGAGAAAGAAAAGTATAAAATTCACATAATAATTTTGACATTCAGTAAAGATTAAGATAATGCATTGATTCCATTTGATTAATTGTATACATAAAATTAAGATAAAAATTCTTCAAAGATAAAACAAATTGAAGATCTGGGAGATGTATTTGCATGGCAATGCACTTCTCATGTGTGACCAGATGTGATCTGAAGTACTGATCCCCAAAGGAGGTTACATGTTTTTAATTGCACGTGGAAAGATGTACACACTGCACTTACACACACGACAGTACAGCTGATCATGCCTTTGTAGATTCAGAGAACACCACGCAAGTTTATATCCTCTCATAATCAAACTCATTTTTCTAACTTCCAAACACACTTTTTATGAAAGCAATAATGTGTCTCCAAAATATATCTTGAGGCCCAAAACAGGGCAAATTATGGATGCAATCTTATTTGGAAATAGTGTTAACTGATGTTGCTATATTAAAGCCATCAGAGGAGGCCTAGGTCAGTCTGAATGGTGTGTTAATTAGAAGAGGAAAAAAATAGGTGACAGAAAGGACAGAGATTGGACAGATGCATTCAAGGACTAGTGGTCAGTTTACTAAGCTAAAAATAGGCAGGTCCTAGAGAAAACTTGATTTCAAACTCCTAGAGTGCACTCTTCAGAGAAAATATAATTCTGTTGCATCAAGCTACCCATTTTTCCACATTTTGCTAAAACAGCCTTAGGAATGGCTGGAAAGGAATCCAGGTAGAGATGGCAGTGCTCATGTAACACAAAAGGCAGACAACACGTGCAGATCACAGAGCATTTTTCCCTCCTTCCTCCATAATAGTTGTTATCCCAAAAATCTGCTCATACAGGGTGATGTCCTTGGCTCTCCAGAATGCAGTTTTGAAGCAACAGTAGCTAACAAGGTGTTTGGAGTGTTTGAAAGTTCAGATAAATTAGTATGTGGAACCCCTGCTATTTTTGAAATTATGAGATGCTCTGTGTTCTAACCTGTGTAAAAACCTGTCCAGGAAATTGATATAAGATCCAAATTCTTCTTCCATACCAATGCTTAAAATAGGGGATAGCTATTGGAAAGTAGCGAAAATATATTCAAATGGGAAGCAGAACAATAGATGAAAAAGGAGGAGAAAAGGAAAGCAGGAATAAAAAATTTAAAGGGAAAAACAGTTGAAGGGAAAAACTGGAAATAAAGCATTTGCAAATGAGGGGAAGAAGAAAGTGTGGAGAGAGGAATGGAAGGCAACAGAAGAAAGAATTAAGACATGTTATACATATGTACAAATTCCTCATGATGAATGTGACTATTATGTACTGCAAACACGAACTATTAAACACATGAATGAGACCTTTTCAAATTAATGCAAACCCAGGAAGTGTTTGAATGCAACTGTTGTCTGCTTTTCACATTTCCTAATTGGCATTTACAATTCTCCTTATTCACTTTCCTAGGTAGAAGTTTGTTCTTAGTGCTGGATTCTGCATCATGCAAACTAACAGAAGAGTTTACAGATGAATGTGTGATGTGCTGTAACAGTGGAAATTTTGAGAAGGAGCCTAAGTTACTCTAGACCAGGTTTAGCATTTAAAAATGATTCTGAGCAGTTACACACGTTCCAGTTCTATGATAGGATTTACTGAGCCTGGACAAAGTTGGCACAAAAGTGGTAGATAAAAGAACAGTTACCAGAGGAAGGAAAAAATCCATTAACTCAAAAGAGCAAAAATGGACCAGGGATTTAGCTCAGTGGTTTCACTGCCTGCTGCACAAATGCAAAGACCCAAGTTCGATCCCTGGTACCAAAAAAAAAAAAAATCAAAAGGGCAATAATAAACTTCAAAGCTTATGAGGAAAAGTAATAATAATAAACACAATTGATCAAGGTGGGTACATAAATCCACAAACTATGAAGCAGAAACTGTAGATTATTTTCAAGATGAGTTCACATGAAGTATATTTCAGCTCCACAAAGTAGCAAAGAATCTCTGAGATTTCTATGTAATAAGAGAAACCGGTGGCAACATACAAAGCTTTGGAAAATCAAGAATAAATATGGTAAATCAAATTTTAAAATAACGGAAACCAAAGACATCCTGAATGAGATAAAATATACACATCAAATGCGTGATAAATAACCCAGCATCCAGTACAGAATATATTAATAAGAAAACTGGCTCATTAGAATTTAGTAATAAAGAATGAACCCAAATCTATAGAGGAGAGTGCATAGGCAAAGGGAAACAGAAAACACAATGAGAGATGATTTCTGAAATGATTTCAACCACTTACTGATCCACCCTAGAAAAGAGTAAAAAAATCTAAATCCAATAACAATTACAATATTAAAAATAGGCAAAAATTTTCCAAAATAGAAGCTCTTTATTTAGTTTCATTTTGAAAATTCCTAATGAGTTCAAGCTATCATGCATTTACAGAGTACAGATATTTTCACACAACTATCAAACACTTTATCGTACAGTGGTCAGGACTTTTTTAATTCATTAAGTTTATTGGTATATTTTGGGTAAATATTATGATCTCATTCATCATTGGGAATTTTTACCTGTACATGATATTACCTTGTTTTTTCCCATTCACTTTCCCTCCCTTGCACCCCTTCACACCTCTGTATTTACAAAAGCTTTGCTTCTGTTTTCTCCTTCTTTTTTCATCTTTTCCTCTTCTTTCCATTCCTTCATGCCCCCCCCCCCAAGTTCCCCTTCCCCTCTGAACATTTTCTTCCTATTTCACAATATCAATTATACATTTTGGTCCTCATTTACACTTTAAGTTTCTCATACCAGAGAAACAATTCGGTATTTTCGCATGTATTTCACCTCAGGGTATGACATCAAGCTCAATCTATTTAGCTATAAATGTCTTGAGTTTATTATTCTTTATGGCTGAGTAGTACTCTGGTTTATTAAAAAAATCTGTTTTTATCCAGTCAACAGTTGATGGGCATTTGAGTTGTTTCCAAGATTAAGCTACTACAAATTGTACTGCTATAAACATGGGAATGCATATAACACTGTGGTATGATGCTTTTAATTCTTGTGGGAAGATACTCAAAAGGAATAGCTGAGTCAAATTGGGTCTTTTATCTAATCTAATCTAATCTCACAACTTTCCTAAATCAGATCAAGGCAGCACAAGTAGGAAAGCAAATCCCAGGAAGCTGAAACCTACAACAGGGTTAGAGTAGAGATGAAGATACTTCATGCTATGGCTCGTGTCTAGATGTCCCCCCAAAGCCTCATACAGTCATAGGTGGGATTTTCAGAAGTGGCTGGATCCAGAGTGTGTGACACTGGGATTGATTCCTGGTGAAATGCTAGGCTCAAGGGAACAAGGATTAAGTGTATGAGTGCTACCCACCCTAAGTTGTCTGGATAAAATATAAGGGATAAAAAGACATGGGGTTCACCATGCTGGTGGTCTGCAGTGTGTAGGTCACCCTCCTCCTTGTGTACCACAGCACCAAGGGGAAGTCATGGTGGCTGTGGAGGTCTTCTCCATCTTGGCCTCCAGTCCAGGGCTGCTAGGCTGCATCTTTGTCCCTAAGTGCTACATTATCTTGTTAAAACCACATAGGAATTCTTTTACTGAGTTCAAAGGTAAAACACATTCTGTAAGAAAAAAAGCCTCCTTTGATAAGGAAATAATACACAACATAACTATGGCAGCCCTTTGTCTGTTTCCAAGCACCCCCCACCCAACACCGATTTTGCCAGGAATCATAAGCTGTTTTGTTAAAGTCACCTACACTGAAAGTAACTATTTAGGCATCTTATCTGCCAATGTAACTGTCCAACTTACAAGATGTTCCTACCAGATGTTCCAAGATGTTTTGTTAACTCTGCCCTTCTTCTTCTGTGAACATGGTTACCTGGTGCACAACCCCAACCCCTCTCCATATAGAAGTCATCTATATAAGATGACTTCCATTTCTACTTGGGGCTCAGACTTCAAAGTGTGAATTCCTCTGGGCCTGTGGGCATAATAAAGTTTGGTTCTAGCCATCTCTCAAGTGCCATTTGGTTTCTTTGCCTCTGGAGACATTTGGATAGCTGTAACATTTAGGTGTAATGATGAGTTGTCACACTTCATGGTAGCATCTGAAGTTAAAATATTCTTTTATTAAAATATATCAAACACCTGAGGCAAATCTGCACCATTTTCCAGTCTTATATTTGATCACAGTATGTGATTTACTTTAATAAATAAAAGATTATTTCTTCATTCTCTAACAGTCTTACACCTGTAACTATCTGTAATTATCATATTTTTCAATTAGAACTTCGTTCTAGATTTTTCTTCTATTGATTTTACAACCAATCTCATTATTTGTGCTCAATTTTGATTGTATTATTTCCTTTTTGTTCTCCCCTTGAAATTCTCAACTACTTTTATGAATTTTAACACACTAACCTTTATGTATAGCTCAATGTTCCTGAATTCCCTAAAGCATTTCATTATTTCTTTTGAAGAATCACCATAATTTTAATGTGGTGATAATGAGACAGAAAAATAAAAAAGCTGACAGACAGGTGGGACACCAGTCTAGGATAATGTTGGTCATGAGCAGTTTTATTTTTTCAGCCCAAGCAAATTCCTCCTTGGCAGACCCTGCCCTGAACTGATGCCCACTCCAAGCACATGTCTCCCTTATCTATTCCTTTTTGACAGACTCTGCCCTGAACTGATGCATATTCCAAATATGTATCTCCTTTCTCTAGTCAACCTTACCCTGAACTAATGTTTTCTAACCCAAGTTTGAACTTGCTATAGACCAATCAGTAATAACGATATCATATGTAACCAATCAACTGCTTGCTCTGCTTCTGTACTTAGTTGCTGCTTGAAAACACTGTATAAACTGTAGAAGGACAAAAGGCAGCTGCCTGCTTCTTTGAGGAATTATCCTGACAAGGTCCATCGACTTAATAAAGTTTACATTCTGCCTCCATGGTTGCCTTTCGGTGTTTACCATTTGCCGTTAAAATAATACTATTCTCTGATAGCTACTTGTGTATTCGTGTTTCTCCAATTTATTTTTGCAAGATCCCAGAGGCTCTTTTGGAAGAATTTCCCTCATGTAAGGCTTTTGGTATTTCAGAAATGGCTGGTCATTTGTAATAACAAATATTCTTTAATTTAAGATGGCAAAGTGCTAAATTTGTATTTTAATTCAGGGGAGAACTTGTTAGTGTGTAATAGTGATTTTTCCTAACCATGATAGTATGAACCTTTCCATGTACCCTTCTTTAAAAATCCATTATTAATATGAATCATGTATCTATGTATCTAGTTCTTGTTTTATACACATTTATATACAGATCTGTGGGAAAGGGATACCATGCGGCCTGTCTGGCTGCACTCCCAACTCATGTCAGGAGTAGAGAATGGGGACTTGATAGCCAGGGAGGACACTGCAGCAATTGTCCTAGTCAATTGAGGTGCATGAGGGAGCAAAGGGGAGCCCGGGGAAGGCCAATCTGCTGCTGACCAATCCCCAAAGCTCCTCCAACTGGGTGGGAAAGAATGAAAGTCAGATGTTTCTACTACCAATTCATGGAAGCTGTGTGTCACTTTCCAGTGACTGAAATAATCCCATTCAGATGGAGACAGTCCTGTAGGGAAATTTGGCCAGTTACCATAGATTGTGAACCATATATTTCTTAGGAAAATCTATTTTCTTTTCCTAAGATTTTTTTTTCTTTGAAAGCGGAAACATATATAAGCCCACTGCTAGACAAATCTATTAGTTAACTATACCAAAATGGTAATAAATTTTCTTTTTAAGCAAGGCAATTTCCACAAATGTGATGATTGACACTAAGCATCAGGGCATTTCAGTAAAAGAAAGTGAAGCTAAGACTGGCGGCCAACTAAACTTTTCCCCACCACTATCCAGGTTAGCAGAGAGGTAAGAAACACGGAAGAATTTGAGGCAAAGAACTTGAAATGCAGGTATCCACAGATAACATCAGTGCAAACTACAGAACAGGACAGCATTTTAGCTTTCAGAACAACCAGTGAAGTAACCAGTTCCAGAAAACTGGGCAAACATATGAAGCACTCAGTATACTAAAATCAACCTTTGCTCTTTAGTAGTAACTTGATCAAGGCAAACAACTGTTGAATGCCTCATACATTTGGCGCAGGGGGCGGAGGGTCAATCAAACACCTTGCACAGCTGGGATAGTCCCAGGGGGACCATGCTGAGCCCAGGGTTGTGATCAGAGATTCGGATCACAGGTTATAAGGGACTGTGGAGTTCAGCGACTTGCGTCCATAAAGCAAAGCCCGGAAAGCACTGCGCTTGCGCAGTGGCTCAAGGTAAGCAAAAGCAAGCCCTCCCCTTCCCAGCCGCCGTGCCTCCCAGGTGTTCCGAGTGCGCAGGCGCAGTGGTGGGGGGCGTGGTGACGTGTTACGTGCCTTTCAGAGGTAACGCTGAGGAACCGCGGGATTTCAATTCAGCCTGCGGCCTCCCGGCTGTCTCTCCAGTCTGGACGTAACGCAGCAGTCCTTCCCTGGGGGAACAAGGTGAGCAGAGCGCTTCACGGTAGCAGAACTGAGGACCCAGAGAACGGGGTAGAGGAAGGTCAGACTCGGGGGTAGGTGATTCTGAGGGGCTGTGTGAGGGAGGGGAGCTTGTGGGAGCGAGGGGAGGGGCCTTTTGATGGACGGCCCATAGGCCAATGGGGGAAAGGGGCCGGCCCGGGAAGGCGGTGCCTTCGGAGAACTGGCGCAGTTTTTAAGCTTATGATGACAACTCATGGGTGTCGGGCCTTGAATTGGGGAATCTGTGCCCAGAGCTTTCACAAGGTGTTTAATGATCGCCACTCGAGCGTGCGGGTGTTGCTTCAGCCCTGGTGAAGAGCTCCACGGAGAACTTGGGCGGGAGGTCCTGGTTGTGTCCCGCAGAGTCCCTGGAGAGGTCTGAGATCACAGACCATGTCCCTCAGTGCTGAGTGAATCTGTTACTGTCGGATTTCATCTCCCCTGTTCTTTAACCGTGATTGACCTGTGCTGTTTCTGGAATAATGAGATGTATAGTTACCTTCACGGGGAAGGGAAATGATTACTTTTGTTCTGTATTGTCTCATGCTGTGATTCTGAAGTTGGCTAGCTTAGTCTTTCCTTTTGCCCTCCTTACTGTGGAGGAGGAAGAGTCAGGAAATAAGCTTAGGGGGATGGGGAGTGACGGAGACTGTCCTGGGCTCAGCCACATACTGCATGAACTTAAGCAAATCACTTTTCTGAGTCTCAGCTTCTTCACCTATAAAGAGCTGATGGAAATACAAACCACACAAGCTTGTTGCCATTGAGGACTGGCGCTGGGACTGAGAATTCAAGTCGTGGCACCTCTCTGCCTCGCACCTGTGAAGAACAGAAACCTCTGGCTACAGCCCCATGACTACCTGACTACTCATTTATTCATGAGAATCTTATTTAACACCGCAAGCTGCTAAAGCTAAAGCTAAAGCTCCTAGTTTTGAGACCCGGAAGCAGAAAAGAGAAAGACAAGAGAAGAAGAGTCCTGCTTTTGTGTAGTTTATGTTCCCCCTGTGGGGAAGAACAGTGAATAAAATAGGTTCAGATAGTGCTAAAAGCTACGAAGAAATTAAGTACAGCTTGAGGTGATAAAGGTGAGACCTAAGGCAGGATGTGTGTGCACATAGTGTGTGCGTGTGTGTGCATGTGCACACCCATGCGTGTGGTGTGTGGATGTGTGTGGGTGTGTGTATAGGAGTGTCTTGGACACTATCAAGTGGCCAAACTGGGATGGAAGGTGAGCCAAGGTCTGAATACTGGGTCATCATTTCACAGGCAGGGGAACCAGCGATTGCAAGCCCCAGGCTGATTAGGTCAGGCTCAGTGCCTGGCTGAAGGGTGTGTAGGCTGACCAGTGAGCTATCTTTGTAGAGAGGCAGTGCTCATCAGTCTTTGTCTTGGGATTGAGTACTAAGAAACATGAAAAGAACTTTTACTTAGCAGAGGTGATTGAAGAGATCATATACAGGCTAAAGATCTGGGTGATCAGAACATAGGAGTGGCCTGAGGAAGTCAGACTGGGGCTCTGTCTCACATCTGACTGGACAGCAGCATGATCATCTGTGGTATTTTCTTACTGGTGAGGTTCCTGGCACTGTCTTGAAGACTGAGCTAGGAGTCTTCTCACCTGAAAGAGGCCCTATCCTGCCAATGACATATGTTCCTGACTTTCTCAGAGTCTCAGTTAATTTTTCAATGTGTATTATTTCAGTAAATAACTCTTTTACTTCAGCAAGATCTCTTCCAACAACATGAACTTAATGAAAGCAGAACTGTATGGACCTGGTTTGAAGGGCTGATTTTCCTCCTCTTAGATGTGACTTTGAACAATTATGTACTTTCTTCCCTCTTCTCCTTCCTCAATGGTGTAGAGTGAACCCAAGGCATTTCACAGGTGAGTGCTCTTCCACTGAGCCACTGTCCCAGTGAGCAAATATTTGATTTCTTTTTAAAAATTAATTTTATTGGTGTGTATATATATATATATATATATATAATATATATATATATATAAAATGCTAACATTCATCACATGGAATTTGTACCTGTACACGATGTATCTTTCTTTTTTCAATTTCCTCTCTTCATTCCTCTTCCCCTCCTTATTTATAAAAGATTTGTTTCCATTTTTTCCTTCTATTCCCTTTTTTGCCTTATCTGTTCCTTCCTTTCTCCCTCCCCCTCTCTAATTCCCCATCCCATTGGAACATTTTCTTCCTATATCACAATATCTGTTATACATTTTGGTCCTTATTTATACTTCCAGTTTGTAACACTAGAGAAAATATGCGATATTTAAACATGTTTGTCAAGATTTATTCAGAGTATGGTCTCAAGGTGCATCCATTTACCTAGAAATGTCTCACATTTATATTTCTTTTTTCTTTTTACAAAGACTTTATTTCCATTTTTTCCATTTCTCATCATTTTTCCTTTCCCTTCTTTCCTTTCCCCTGCCCCTCCCACTACCCCTACCCCTTTGGACCTTTTCTTCCTATTTTGCATTATCGATTATTCATTCTAATCATTGGCACATTTTAGGTATACAGTATAATGACATTCATCATTGGAAATTTTCACCTTTACATAATCTCTCTTGGTTCTAATTTTTCACCCTTGCCCAGCCCTCCTTTCATCCCTTCCATTCCTCCCTATTTACAAAGATTTTGTTCCTATTTTGCCATTTTCTCATATTAAGTCCATTCCCTTCTTTCCTTTCCCCTACCATTCCCACTTCCTTCCCCTTTGCCCCATTTCTTCCTATTTCACATTACTTATTATACATTTTAGTCCTTATTTACACTCTCAGTGTCTCACACCAGAGAAACTATTAGGTATTTATACATGTGTGTCCTGTTTATTTCACTAAAGAGTATCACCTCTATGTGCATCCATTTAGCTATAAATGACTCTAATTTCTCATATTTATGGCTGAGTAGTACTCCATTTTATAAAAAAAAACACATTTGCTTTATCCAGTCTCCAGTTGATGGGCATTTGGGCTGTTTCCAAGTTTTAGCTATCACAAACTATGCTACTATGAACATGGGTACACATATATCACTGTGGTATGATTCTTTTAATTCTTTGGGAAGATCCCCAGCAGGAGAAAAGCTGGGTCAAATGGAACTTCCAGTCCTAGTTCCTTTAGGTATCTCCATACTGATTCCCACAGGGGTTGCACCGGTCTACACTCCCACCAGCAGTGGAGCAGGGTTCCTCTTTCCCCAAAGCCCTGCCAGCATTTATTATTGGTTGATTTCAGGATAGCAGCCATTCTTTCTGGACTGAGGTGCAATCTCAGCATTGTTTTCATTTGCATCTCTCGAATGACCAGTGCTGTTGAACATTTTTTCATGTATTTACTTGCTATTTCTGCTTCTTTGTCTGAGAAATGTCTGTTCATTTCAGATGCCCATTTTTGGATTGGGTCTTTAAATTTGGGAGGTCTGATCTTTTTAAGTGCTTTATAGATTCGAGATGGTAGACCTTTGTCTGAGGAAAAGCAAGTAAAGATTTTTTCCCACATTGTGGGTTGGCTCTTCACACTGCTGGTGGTTTCTCTTGCTGTGCAGAAGCCTTTTAATAAGAAGAGATCCCACTTGTTGATTGTTTGTGCTAGTACATGGGCAACTGAGGTTTTGTTCATAAAATCTTTTCCTACACTGATGTCTTCAAGAGTTCTACCAAACCTCTGTTCCAACTGGTTCAGAGTTTCTATTTTAAAATTTAGATCTTAAATCCATTTCAATTTTAGTTTAGTGCATGGTGAGAGATACAGGTCTAGTTTTATTCTTTGGCAAGTTGAAGCCCAATTTTTCCAGCACCATTTATTAAAGAGGCTATCTTTCCTCCAGTGAGAGTTTTTGGCGCCTTTATCAAAGATGAGATGGCTGAGTGTGTCTGGCGTTGTTTCTGCATCTTCTAATGTGTTCCACTGGTCCTCACGTCTATTTCTTTGGCAGTACCATGCTTTTTTCTTAATCACAGTAGCTTTGTAGTATAATTGCAAGTTGGGGATTGTGATACCCCCCGCCTTGTCTATGTTACCTAGAATTGCTTTTTCTATTCTGGGTCTCTTCTTGTTCCAAATGAATGTGTCAATTGCTTTCTCAAGATTTGTGAAGTATCCTGCTGGTATCTCAATTGGAATTGCATTAAATCTATATAACAGTTTTGAAAGTATGGCCATTTTCACTATATTCCTCCTACCCAGGAGCAGGAGATGTCTGTCCATTTTCAGACATCATCTTCAATCTCTCTTTTCAGAGTGCTATAGTTTTCAAAGAAGAGTTTGATTTCTTTCATTAGGTTGATTCCTAGGTACTTCAGTTTTTTGGATGCTATTGTGAAAGGAATTGTTTGCCGTGTTTCTCTATCAGTGAGCCTGTCATTCGTGTAGAGGAAAGCTATTGATTTTTGTGTGTTAACCTTGTAACCAGCTACTTGACTGAATTTGGTTATTAAGTCTAGAGGACTTTTGGTGGAGTTCTTGGGATCTTCTATATACAGTATCATGTCATCTGCAAATAATGACAATTTGACTTCTTCATTTCCTGTCTTTATTCCTTTTATTTCTTTGTCTTGTCTAATTGCCATGGCTAATGTTTCCAAAAGTGTATTGAACAAGAGTGGTGATAGTGGACATCCTTGTCTTCCCCCTGATTTTAGTGTGGAGGATTTCAGTTTTTGACAATTTAGTATATATTGGTGGTTGATTTTTCATAGATGGCTTTTATCAGTTTGAGGGAGAGAACGTGAATTCCAATTTTTTTTAGGGTTTTATCGTTAATGCATGTTGGATTTTGCCAAATGTTTTTTCTGCGTCTATGCAGATAATCATATGGTTTTTGTCCTTGGCTCTATTGATATAGTGTATTACATTGATTGATTTGTGTATGCTGAACCATCCCTGCATCCCTGGGATGAATCACACTTGATCAGGGTGTATGATCTTCTTGATGATCTTCTGTATTCTATTTGCCAGTATCTTATTAAGGATTTTTGCAACCATGTTCATTAGTGAGATTGGCCTATACTTCTCCTTTTCAGTTGGGTCTTTCTCTGCTTTGGGGATCAAGGTGATGCTTGCTTCCAGGAATGGATTGGGAGTATTGCTTCTCTTTCAATTTCACTGAAGCATTTAAACAGTAGTGGCAGTAGTTCCTCTCTAAATGTCTTGTAGAATTCAGCAGTGAAGCCATCAGGGCCTGGCCTTTTCTTAGATGATAAGTTTGTTATTATGTTTTCAATTTCTTTGGCTGATATTGCGTTGTTTAGAATTTTTAGGTCTTCTTCTTTCAACTTTGGTAATTCATATGTATCTAGGAATCTGTCCATTTCTTCTGTGTTTTCCATCTTAGTGGCGTATGGGTTCTGGAAGTAAGTATTGATAATCCTCTGGATTTCTGCTGAGTCTGTTGTAATTTCACCCTTGTCATTCCTAACTGCATGGATTTGGGCTTTTTCTTACCTTGTTCTGATAAGGTTGGCTAAGGGTTTGTCAATTTTGTTGATTCTTTAGAAGAACCAACTCTTGGCTTCATTGATTTTTTTTGTATCGTTCTCTTAGTCTCCATTGCATTGATTTATCCTCTGATCTTTATAATTTCCTCCTTTGTATGAGCTTTGGGTTTGTCCAGCTCTTCTTTTTCTACAACCTTTAGGTTTAGCATCAGGTGTTCCATTGGGCTTGTTCTGTTTTCCTGATATGTGTATTCACTGCTATGAATTTTCTTCCTAAGACTACTTTCATTGTGTCCCATATATTCTGATATGTTGTATTGTCATTGTCATTTAATTGAAGGAGCTGTCTGATTTCTTCTATAATTTCCTCTGTGACTCATTGGTTATTCAGAAGTGTGTTGTTCAATTTCCACATGTTTATCAATTTTTTCCAGTTTCTTTTGCTATGGATCTCCAATTTCATCGCACTATGGTCTGATAATATACAAGGGATAACTTCAATTCCTTTACACTTACTTAAACATGTTCTATGTGTGAGTATGTGGTCTATTTTGGAGAATGACCCTTGTGCAGCTCAGATTTTGTGATTCTGATTTTGTGGGATGGAAGACTCTGTAAACATCTGTTAAGTTCATTTGTTCAAGAGTTCGATTGAGTTCTAGTATTTCATTACTTATTTTTTGTCTAGTTGATCTATCTATTTGTGACAGTGGGGTGTTGACGTCCCCCCACTACAATTGTATTAGTGCATATATGACTTTTCATATCCGTTAGTATTTGTTTTATATAGTTGGTCACACTAGTGTTTGGTGCATAGATATTTATGATTGTCATCTTTTCCTCTTGGATTGTTCCCTTTACAAGGATGTAGTGTCTTTCTTTGTCTCTCTTAATAAGTGTTTGTTAGAAATCTACTTGATCTGCAAGGAAGATAGCTACTCCTGCTTTTTTTCAGGTTCCCTTCACATGCAGTATTGTTTTCCACCCTTTAACTTTCAGTCTATGAGTTTCCTTTTGAATGAAGTGTGTTTCTTGTATGCAGCATATGGTTGGATTTTGCTTCTTGACCCATTCTGCCAGTCTGTTTCTTTTGATTGGTGAATTGAGACCATTAACATTGATGGTTATAACTGAAACATATTGACTTATCATTGCCATGACTTTTTCTTTTTGTTGGGTTCTCCCCCTTTCCATTTAATTTCTTGTCGTGCCAGATGGGTTCATTCTGCTGTGCCTCTTGGGGTTGTGATCCTCAATGTCTGTTCCTAGGATATTGCGTAAAATTCTTTGGAGTGCTGGTTTGGTATTCACGAAGTTCCTAAGGTGCTCTTTGTCATGAAAGTATCTTATTTCTCCATCAATTTTCAAAGATAGTTTTTCAGGGTACATCATTCTGGGTTGGAGGCTGTTTTCTTTTAGGGCTTATAATATGTCACTCCAAGCTCTTCTTGCCTTGATGGTTTGTGTTGAGAAGTCTGCTATGATTCTGATGGGCTTTCCTTTGTATATGATTTGTTTCTTTTCTCCAACTGCTTGCAGAACTTTGTTCTTCTGTTGAGTTTCTGGAATCTTAACAGTTATATGCCTATGTGTAGATTTTTTTTTTTTGATCAAGGCTATTTGGAGTCCTATGTGCCTCACTTATATGTATGTCAAGTTCTTTTCCCCCACTTGGGAAGTTTTCTGCCATTACTTCTGTGAAGAGTTGTTTTATGTCATCTGCACTCTCTCCTGTTTCTTCTTTGACTCCAAACAGTCTTATATTATTCTTTGCATTGTCTAGCAGCTGTTGGATTGATTTCTCGTGCTCCCTTATAATTTTGAAGCAATTTTTCTTTTCCTGGTTATTAATTGCAATCTTACCTTCTGTGTCTGAAATTCTGTCCTCACATTGGCTGATTCTCCTTTGTAGACTTTCAGTGGAATTTTTTTATCTCCTGGAAATCTATTTGCATCTGTTTTCTGGATTCCATTTGTTTCCTGTATTGGGATTCCATCATGTTCCTCAGCTCCTCTCTATATTAATCATGTCTTGCACTAGGAGCACAGTCTCTCCTGTTATCTGAGAAATTATGTTTGATTTTATTTTTTCCAGATTTCTTTTTGTTGCCAGTTCAGTTAGTCCAGGTGGTTGAATATCAGAGTGTTTCATCTCATTTCCCTTTGAGGTTGCTCTAGGTTATCTGGAAGTGTGGTTTTGAGACATATTTATGTGTCTTCTCATTTTGACCCAGGGCAGGGGGTGCTGTGCTCTTGGTGCCTGCTGGGCTCACCTCCTCTGAGCTGGGAAAGTTGGGACAGGGGTTGGGAGTGGCAGGAGGGATGGTGGCCTTGAAGCCCCTTCCTCTTGGCCAGAAGTGGTGGGATGTATGGCAGCCCAAAAGCCCTTTCCTCTTGGCCAAGAGTGGTAGGAGGGATGGTGGCCAGGAAGCCCCTTCCTCTGGGCCAGGAGCGGGGGGCTGGATGGTGGCCCAGAATCCCCTTCCTCTGGACCAGGAATAGTGGGACAGTGGCTCAAATACCCCTACCTCTGAGCCAGGAGTGGCAGGATGAACAGTGGCTCAGAAGCCCCTACCTCTGGGCTGGGAGCAGTGGGACCGAATTTATCCTTCTCTATGGCAAGTAGTTCTCTATTGTGTATGCAAAACATATCTTCTTTATCCACTCATCAGTTGATGGGCATTTAGGGTGTTTGCAAGATTTAGCTGTTTAAACTGTTCTGCTACAAATATTGGTGTGCATTTATCACTATGGTTTGATGCTTTTAATTCTTTTGAGAAGATACCAAAAAGGGGAATAGTTGCATCAAATGGAACCTCTAGTTTTAGTTTCTTGAAGAACCTGTTTTCCACTGATTTCTACAATGGTGACACCAGTTTACACTCATTTCTACAGTGGTCGCACCAGTCTATACTCCCACCAACAGTGGAAAAGAGTTCTTTTTCCTCCACAATCCCTCCAGCATTAGTTGTTGCCTTATTTCTTGATAATAGACATTCTTTCTAGAGTGGGATGGATTCTTAATGGTATTTTAATTTGCATCTCTGTAATGACCAGTGATGTTGAATGTTTTTTCATAGATTGGCCATTTCTACTTCATCTGAGAAGTGTCTATTCATTTCAGATGGCCATTTTAGGACTGACTCTTTAAATTTGGAGGCTATGATTGTTTTGAGTTCTTTATATATTCTAGATATTAGTTCTTTGAGGAATAGCTGAAAAAATATTTTCCCTCTCTGTGGGTTGTCTCTTTTAGTGGTTTCCATTAAACACTTTTAGTGATTTCTTTTGCTGTGCAAAAGCTTTTTATATTATTATTTATATATGTTTATTGGTACATTTTAGGTGTAAAATACATTTACATTTATCATTGGGTGTTTGTACCAGAACATGATGTATCTTAGTTTTTATTCATTCTCCAATTACGTGTGTACCCTTTACCCGCTCCACCCTTCCCTATTTACAGTGAGTTTGATTCCATTTTTTTCTTTCTCTTAATTTTTCCTTTCCCCTCTTCCCTTTCCTTCCCTTCCCACCATCGCCTAACCCTTGGACCTTTTCTTATTTCAAATTATCAATTATTCATTGTAATCATTTTCATCCTTATTTACAGTTTCAATTTCTCACACTAGAGAAACTATTTGGTATTTACACATGTGTGGCTTATTTATTTCACTTAAGAGTACGGCTTCAATATGCATCCATTTAGCGATAAATGTCTCTGGTTTCTCATTTTTTATGGCTGAGTAGTACTTCATTTTATAGAAAAACCACATCTTTATCCAGTTTCCAGTCAATGGGCACTTGGGCTGTTTCCAAGCTTTAGCTATTACAAACTGTGCCACTATAAACATAGGCACACATATATCGCTGTGGTATGATTCTTTTAATTCTTTGGGGAAGATTCCCAGTAGGGGAATAGCTGGGTCAAATGGGACCTGTAGCCCTAGTTCTTTGAGGTGGCTCCATACTGATTTCCACAGTGGTTGCACCAATCTGCATTCCCACCAACAATGGAAAAGTGTTCCTTTCTCTCCAGCCCCCTGCCAGCATTTGTTATTTGTTGATTTCTTGATAGCAGCCAATCTCTGTGTGGTGAGGTGGAATCTCAGTGTTGTTTTCATCTGCATCTCTCAAATGACCAGTGAGGTTGAACATTTTTTCATATATTTATTTGCTGTTTTTACTTCTTTGAGAAATGTCTTTTCATTTTGGATGCCCATTTTTGAATTGGGTCTTTAAATTGGGGGGGGGGTCTGATTTTTTTTCAGTTCTTTGTAAATTCTCGATAGTAGACCTTTTTCTGAGGTACAGCTACTAAATATTTCTTCCCACATTGTAGGTTGTCTCTTAGCTCTGCTGGTAGTTTCTCTTGCAGTGCAGAAGCTTTTTCATATGATGAGATCCCACTTGTTGATTCTTTGTGCTAGCTCCTGTGCTGCTGAAGATTGGTTCATAAAGTCTTTTTCTATGCCAATGTCATCAAGAGTTCTACCTAACTTATCTTCCAGCAAGTTTAGTGTTTCTGCCTTTATATTTAGATCTTTAATCCACTTTGATCTTAGTTTAGTGCATGGTGATAGGTATGGGTCTAGTTTTAATCTTTTGCAGGTTGAAATCCAGTTTTTCCAACACCATTTATTAAATACGCTATCTTTCCTCCAATGAGGGTGGTTGGCTCCTTTGTCAAAGATGAGGTGGCTAAATATGTCTGGAGTTGTTTCTGCATCTTCTAATCTATTCCACTGATATTTGGATCTGTTTCTTTGCCAGTACCATGCTGTTTTTATCACAGCACCTTTGTAGCATAGTTTTAAGTTGGAGATTGTGATACCCCCAGACATGTCTCTGTTGCCTAGAATTGCCTTTGCTATTCTAGGTTTCTTCTGCTTCCAAATGTATTTTTGGATTGTTTTCTCTAGTTCTGTGAAGTATATTGTTGGAATTTCAATTGGCATTGCATTGAATCTATATAGTAGTTTTGGAAGTATGGCTATTTTTGCTCTATTGGTTCTTCCTACCCAGGAACAAGGAACATCTTTCCATTTTCTTATATCCTCTTCAATCTCCTTTTTCAGAGAGCTGTAGTTTTCAGATACAAAAGAAATCAATGAATCAAAGAGTTGTTTTTTTGAAAGAATAAATAAAATCAATGTACCTTTAGCCAACCTTATCAAAAAAAGGAAAGAAAAGGCTCAAATCCATGCAATTAAGAATGGAAAAGGTGAAGCCACAACAAATCCAGCAGAAATTCAGAGAATCATCAATACCTATTTTGAGAACTTGTACTCTAATAAAATGCAAAACACAGAAGAAATGAACTGATTCCTAGATACATACAAATTGCCAAAATTAAATGAAGAAGATATAGAAATTCTAAACACCCCAATAACAATGAGTGAAATTGAAAATGTAATAAAAAACTTAACCAACAAAGAAAAGCCCAGGTCCTGATGGCTTCATTGCTGAATTCTACAAGACATTTAAAGAAGAGCTATCACCATTACTCTTTAAACTCATCAAGGAAATTGAAAGGGAAGCACGGCTTCCAAATTCATTCTTGGAAGCAAGTGTTACTTTCATTGCAAAACCAGGGAAAGATCCAACCCAAAAAGAGAGCCACAGACCTATCTTCCTAATGAATGTAGATGCAAAAATTCTCAACAAGATACTGGCAAACAGAATACAGAGGGTCATCAAGAAGATCATACACCCTGACCAAGTCAGATTTATCCCAAGGATGCAAGGATAGGTCAACATCTGTAAATCTATAAATGTAATACACTATATTAATAGAGTCAAGGACAAAAACCATATGATCATCTCAATAGATGCAGAAAAGGCATTCAACAAAATCCAGCACCCTTTCATGAAAAAAACCTTACAGAAAGTTGGAATAGAAGGTATTTATCTCAACCTGATTATGGCTATCTATGAAAGCCCAACAGTCAACATCATACTAAATGGTCAAAAACTAAAACCTTTCATGCAAAAATCAGGAACAAGACAAGGATGCCCACTATCACCACTCCTGTTCAATATTGTTCTGGAAACATTAGCCATAGCAATTAGAAAAGAGACAGAAATAAAAGGAATAGAGATAGGAAAGGAAGAAGTGAAACTGTCATTATTTGCTGATGATATGATACTTTACATAGAAGATCCAAAAAACTCAGTCAAAAGTCTGCTAGACCTGAGTGACAGATTCAATAGAGTAGCTGGATACAAGGTAAACATTCAAAAAACAATAGTCTTCTTATACACAAATAGCAGACCCATTGAGAGAGAAATTCAGGAAATAATTCCTTTTACAATAGCATCTAAAAGGAATGAAATATCTAGGAATCAATCTAACAAAGGAAGTAAAAGACCTCTACACTGATAAGCTTTTTAATAAGATGAGATCCCAGTTGATTTTTTTGTGATATTTCCTGTGCAATAAGGGTTTTCTTTGTGAAGGCTTTCTCTACACCTATGTCTTCAAGAGTTCTACCTAATCTCACTTAGAGTAAATTGTTTCTATTTTAATATTTATGTCTTTGATTTATTTTGATTTTAGTTTAGTGTATGATGAGAGATATGGGTCTAGTTTTAGTCTTGAGGCAATGTGGAAAGCCAGTTTTCCCAGCACCATTTATCGACGTGGAGGCTATCTTTCTTCCAATGAAGTTGTTTGGCCCCTTTGTCAAAAATAAGGTGACTGAATATGTTTGGAGTTTTTCTGCATCTTGTAGTCTCTTCCACTGACACCCCCCCACACACCCAGTATCATGCTGTTTTTATCACAATAGCTTTGTAGTATAATTTCTGATCAGGGATTGTGATGCCTCTGTCCTTGCCTTTGTTGCCCAGGATAGCTTTTGCTATCCTAGGCCTTTTCCAGTTCCTAATGTATTTTAGGATTATTTTCTCTAATTCTGTGAGGTATGCTATTGGTATTTTGATTGGAATTACATTAAATCTATAAAATGGTTTTGGGAGTATGGCCATTTTCACTATGTGGATTCTTCTTCCCCAAGATCAAGGGATATCTTTCCATTTTCTGATATCTCCTTTGATCTTTTTCCGAGTACTGTAGTTTTTAATTAAAGGTTTTGTACTTCCTTCATTAGATGGATCCCAAGGTATTTCATATTTTGGGTTGCTATTGTGAAAGGTTTTGTTTCCCTAATTTCTCTTTCAATGAGTTTGTTATTTGTGTACCGAAATGCTGTTGATTTTTGACGGTTGACTTTGTATCTAGCTATGCTACTGAACTTGGTTATTAAATCTTGAAGTCTTTTGGTGGATTTTCCAGTGTCTTCTATGTAGTATCATGCCATCCACAAATAATGATACCTTCTCCCTTTCCTGTCCTTGTTTATTTTATTTCTGTCTCTTGTCTAATTCCTCCAGCTAATGTTCCAGAACTATATTGAATAGGAGTGGTGATAGTGGACATCCTTGTCTTGTTTCTGATTTTAGAGTGAACACTTTCAGTTTTTGTCCATTTAGTATGAGGTTGGCTGTTGGTTTGCCATAGAATGCTTTTATCAGATTTGGTTAAGACAATCTATTTCAATTTTTGTAAGAATTTTATCATGTGAATGGGTGTTGGACTTTGTCAAATATTTTCTCTGCGTCTATTGAGAAGATCATATAGTTTATGTACTTGGCTCCATTAATATGGTATATTACATTTATTGATTTCCATATGTTGAACCACCCCTGCATCCCTGGATTCAATCCTACTTGGTCATGGTGTATAATCTTCTTGATGATTTGCTGCACTCTGCCAGTATCTTACTGAGGATTTTTGCATCTATGTTCATTATGAAGATTGGCCAGTTGTTCTCTTTTTCAGTTGAATCCTGCTCTGATTTCGATATTAGGGTAATGCTTACTTTTCCAGGAATGAGTTTGGGAGTATTACTTCCCTTTCAATTTCATTGAAGAGTTTGAGAAGTAGCAGCATTAGGTCTTGTCTAAATTTCTTGTAGATTTAAGCAGTGAATCCATGAGGACATGGGCTTTTCTTTGTTGGTAGGTTTTTAATTACATCATGAATTTCTCGACTGATACTGAGTTACTTAGAATCTTTATATCTTCTTAAGTTTTGGTAATTCATATTTATCTAGGAATCTGTCCATTCTGTTATCCAACTTATTTGAGTACAAGTTCTCAAAGTAGGTACTGATGATCTGGATTTCTGTAGTATTCACTGTAATGTCACCCTTTTCATTCCTAATTGCATGGATTTGAGTCTTTTCTTACCTTTTTTTGATAAGTTTGGCTAAGGGTTTGTAACATTTTCTTAATCTTAAAAAAGAACCAATTATTCAGTTCATTGATTCTTTATATTGTTTTCTTAGCATTAATTTCTGCTCTATTCTTTATAATTTCCTCCCTTGTATAAGCTTTCAGCTTGACTTGCTCTTCTTTTTCTAGAAGCTTGAGGTTCAATATTAGGTTATTTGAGCTCATTCTGTTTTTCTGAAGTGGGGATTTACTTCTATAAATTTCCTTAGTAGGACTGCTTTCATTGCATCCCTAAGTCATGGTATGTTGTATTGGCACTATCATTTAATTGCAGAAACTGTCTGATTTCTTCTTTAATTCCCCCTGTGACCCATTGGGTGTTGAGGAGGGTGTTTTTCCATTTCCATGTGTTTATGGAGCTTTTGTAGTTTATTTTGCCATTGATTTCCAGTTTCATTGCACTATTGTCTGATAATATGGGATAATTTCAGTTTATTTGCATTTAAGCATGTTCTATGAGCTTGTATGTGGCCTATTTTGGAGAATATCCCATGTGCAGCTGAGGATGATGTGTATTCTGATGTTGTAGGGTACCGCACTCTGTAGACATCTACCAAGTCCATTTGTTCTCAAATTTTGTTCAACTCTGATACTGCTTTGTTGATATTTTTGTCTAGTTGATCTGTCTGTGACAGTGGGGTATTGAGGTCCCCCATTACAATTGTATTAGGGCTTATTTGATTTTTTTTTTTGGTACTGAGGATCAAACTTGGGTCCTTGCACTTGCACAGCAGGCGGCAAAACCACTGGGCTACATCTGTGGCCCAAGGGCTTATCTGATTTTTCATTTCCATTAATGTTTATTTTATATAACTCGGTGTGCCAGTATTTGATGCATATATATTTATGATTGTAATCTGTTCCTATTGAATTGTTCCCTTAACAAGGATGTAGTGAACTTCTGTTTCTCTCTTGATCAATCTTGGCTTGAAATCCATTTTGTCTCCAAATAGAATAGCTACCCCTTCTTTTTTCCAGGTTTCTCTCACATGGAGTATTTTCTGTCCTTTGACTTTCAGTATATGAATTTCTTGTTTGACTTAAATGTGTTTCTTGTATGAAGCATATTGTTGGATCTTGTTCCTTGATCCATTCTGTTTCTTTTGATTGGTGAATTGGGACCATTTACATTGATGGTTATAACTGATATGTATTGACTTACCCTTGTCATGTTATTTTCCTGTTGTTTGTTCCCTTTCTTTCCCCTCTGTTTAATTACTTGCCTTGCCTGGTGGATTTGTTCTGTTGGTGTTCATGGAGTTGTAATCTCCATTATTTCTTTCTAGAATATCCTTCAAACTATTTTGGATTGCTGGTTTGGTGGTCATGAATTTCTTCAGGTGTTCTTTGTCTTGGAAGTATCTTATTTCTCCATCAGTTTTGAAAGACAGTTTTGTGGGTATATCAATCTGAGTTGGAGATTGTTTTCTTTTAGGGCTTGAAATACTTCACTCCAAGCTCTCCTTGACTTAAGGTTTGTGTCGAGAAGTCTACTGTAATTCTTGTGGGTTTTCCTTTATAAGTAATTTGTTTTCTCTAACTGCTTTTTAATATTCTGTTCTTGTGTTGAATTTCTGGAATCTTGACTATTATATGCCTTGTTGTTGATTTATTTTGATCATGGCTAATTGAGTTCAATATTCCTCACTTATCTGTGTGTCAGATTCTTTTCACATACTTGGGAGGTTTTCTACCATTACTTCTGTGAACAGGTTTATTATGTCATTTCCATTATCTCTTGCATTTTCACTGAGTCCAGTCAATCTTATGTTATTCTTGCTTACATCATCTAGCAACTGTTGGCTTGATTTTTCATGGCCCCTGTTATCTTTTAAAAAATATTTCTCTTCATGATTGTTAATGGATATCTTGTGTTCTACATCTGAAATTTTGTCCTCACATTGGTTTATTCTGCTGCATATACTTTTAATTCAATTTTTAATCTCTCAGATAACTGTTTGAATATGTTTCATGGGTTCCATTTCATTCCTGTGTTGGGCATTCATGGCTTCCATCATTTTTCTAAGCACACTTTTTAAAAACTGTATCTTCTCTAGATTCACTAATCATGTCCTTCATTCTGGCCATCATCTCTGAAGCTATCTGAGAAATTACTTCTGATTTGATTTTTTTTCGGGAGCCTGAATTATTCACTTTGATACTTCCACTGATACCACTTTAGAGGGTCCAGGTGGGTGGCTTTAGAATTGTTCGACCTCATTGCCCTGAGTTTGCTTTGGTGAGCTGGAACCCTGGGGTTGCATCTTCCATGTCTTCTCATTTTCATTTTTTTGTTGTTGTTTAAGTCTTGCTTTGATACTTGTAAATTGTTTATGATAGATGTCTTTATTGCGCGTATCAAGAACCCTAAGGAAATGACTACTTCTCAGAAGTATTTACTAGATGCGGCTAGCTTTTGCATTTTGATTCTGTTGCAAGATTGTACCTCTTCAATTTATTGGGGATGAGAAGTTCCTGCCTAATTGGCTAGCCCCTGATTCTTTGGCACTGGCCTATTGTATTATGACCCTCAGGCAATCTTTTTTTTATTATTTAATGAATTTCTCCTTTGGCACACCCCTTTAGAGATGACCTACTTTAGTTTTTATATAAAATCCAGTAACATTTGTCCCATTTTTGCCTTTGACAAAGTGGTACCACTAGGTTCAGTATTTCTTTTTCTTTTTGTTTATCTTTTTATTGGGACATTTTAGGTTACAATATAATGACATTCATCATTGGAGATAGGCAACTTTACATACTCTCTTGGGTCTTATTTTTCCCCCTTCCCCTGCCCTCCCTTCAATCCCTCCATCCCTCTCTATTTACAAAGACTTTATTTCCTTTTTTTCATTTTCTCATATTAATACCATTCCCTTCTTTCCTTTCCTCTACCTCTCCCACTTCCCCCTCCCCTTTGCCCCTTTTCTTTCTATTTCACATTATCTGTTATACCTTTTAGTCCTTATTTACACTTTCAGTTTTTCACACTAGAGAAACTATTTGGTATTTACCCATGTGTGTCCTGTTTATTTCACTTAAGAGTATCACCTCAATGTGCATCCATTTAGCAATAAATGTCTCTAATTTCTCATTTTTGATGGCTGAGTAGTACTCCATTTTATTAAAAAACCCAACATTTTCTTGATCCAGTCACTAGTTGATGGGCATTTGGGCTGTTTCCAAGTTTTAGCTATTACAAACTGTGCTGCTATGAAAGTGGGTGCACATATATCACTGTGGTATGATACTTTTAGTTCTTTTGGGAAGATACCCAGCAGGGGAACAGCTGAGTCAAATGGGACTTCCAGTCCTAGTTCTTTGAGGTATCTCCATACTGATTTCCACAGTGGCTGCACTAGTCTACACTTCCACCAGCAGTGGAGCAGTGTTCCTCTTTCCCCACAGCCCTGCTAGCATTTGTTGTTGGTTGATTTCATGATAGCAGCCATTCTTTCTGGAGTGAGGTGGAATCTCAGCATTCTTCATTTGCATCTCTTGCTTGAACAGTGATGTTGAACATTTTTTCATATGTTTATTCAGGCAATCTGAGTCATGGGATGCAAGGAAGAATAACTGATTAAAACAATTATGTCACCTTGGATAAAGTAATAACAGCAGCATCAAACACAGCCTAGAGAATGACAAACTGTGAGAACTATTAATTTGCCACTTTGATTTGCCATATGAATTGATTTGTAGTTATGTAATCAAATGTAAAAGAAACCAGAAAATTGTGTACAGTAAATATGCCCTCAATGTGGTGATTTTACCCAGGAAAAAAAATTTAAAAGAGATTAGGGGAAAAATAGAGAAATAGAAGAAGAGAAAGGGATTAGAAGCAAGGCTGGAAGACAGAGGAAGATTACACAAATTTTGGGAACTGGTGAAGCCAGGAAAGAAAGAATAAAGAAATAGAAACAAGAACAGAACAAAACAAACAAACAAAAAAATCCAAAAAAGTAGAAACACTATTATCACTAGTATAAAAAGGAGAGCAAACAATCAAGAAAGACAGAAAATAAACAGAAAAAAATAGAAAATGAAAATAAAATTAAAAAGGAAGGAAGAAAAGTAGAAAAAAATGTCCACTTCTGGGTGTATCTCTGCTGTCTCCGGTTGAAAGAGGTGGCAGATAGAACCCAGATCTGTGGAAGGCTCTGGGGTTCCCAGTAGTCACCATGCCTCTTCAGCTTCGAGCTGCCCTTCCCACACCATGACCCAGGGCTAAGGGAAAAAGTGCCACTTGCCACTTTTCTCCTCCACACTGTAGTCCCTCTCTGCTCTCACTGTGGGCTTGAATTCTCACTTTAGATCCTTGTCAGGTCCTGGGGATCCACTTCCCTCCTCCTTCTTTTCCTCACATTGCTATATTCCCAGCGTCTAGATTCAGATTATTGGAGAAGCTGTTTCTCTACTTCTCACCATTCTGCCATCTTCTTGGAAATCCAGCAGTTATTTAATTTCTATATGCATTGGTATCTAACAGCTGTACTCTCATGGTGTTATAGACACTAATACAGTACACACATATCAATAGAATGGGTTTTAGACTTTTAAATATTTGTACTGAGATGAAATAGACCTATTGAGTATCTTAGAGAAATTACTTCCAAAACTCAAGATGTGAGAAGCAAGGTAGAAGAACCAGTCCCTGAAATGGCAGTTAAAGGAGGACAGTATATGCAAGGCTATCTCAGAGAAAATTAATTTCAGAACAAGAGAAAAAGCTGAAATAAAGAAGTTGCTCTGAGCCCTTGGCTGGCCAGGAAGGACAAATCCTGTGTCTGATTAAGTGGGGCTGTGCGTGTCACTTGTGCCTTCTGAACAAGCCTTGCTGGTGACTCTGCTGATGCCAGCGTGTCACAGGACTTCCCCACAGAAGGGGAGGCAGCTTGGGTCTGTGAGTGCCTGAAAAGGCCTGCTAGAAGAATGCTGCAAAAGATTCACCAGCATCAGCCTTGATGCCAGTGGCACTCATTCTACCACATCTGTATGTGTGAGGCAGACGTCCAGGCTCAGCTATCCTCAAGGAATTAGCAAGGACCTACAGGAATGAATACAGCTGCTTTGAGGTTTCCTCCTCCTGTCTGCAAACATCTGCTGATCAGCTGTCAAGTGGAGACCCTGACCACAACAAAGATGCAAGACCCCTTAGGAGGCATAGGAGGCAGAGAGACAGCCTCAGACACAGTTAAACCATCAGCATTCTGACCAGGCCTCCAATACAGTCCTAAGGAGTGAGAATCCCTTACTGGTCCGGAGCCTGGAAAAGCCTCTCAGCAGAATCTGCACCTCTCTGCCAATGAGAGGGAGCAGGAACAGGAAAAGGAACACACAGAGAAGCAATGTGAGGGCTGCCACTGGATGGGCACTGTCCGGTCTGTTGGGCACCAGCTCCCACTTCAGACAGTCAGCACCCGAAGTGTGACTCACCGGAACTGAGGGGCACTCAAGTACAAGGAGCACCCCCAAATTCAGAGACTGAGAGGAAGAAATCATGGGAAATACGTTTATGTTGATTCCATGCTGCCGTGACCACATTTTAGATCTACCGGGTTAAATAATTACTAATTTTGTCTTCCTGTTAAAAGCACATAACTGGCTGGCATAATCTCTTGTTTTCTCTTTCTTTTTCCTGTGTCCTTTGATTGTAAAGAACTGAGTCCATTCCTTTTCTCCAAGACTGGATTCTGCCCTAAGGATCATATTAATCATAGTGTTTTCACTTTATCACCCCCTCTGATATCTGGTAGCCCTTAAATAATTATCATGAAGATAATCTTTTGGACCATCTTCAGTATTTTCATATGCTACGATATTACCACCACCAACACTCATTAAAACTAGTAATTATTACTTTGGTTACCTAATAATACCTACATACCTTACAACCATTCTTCTCAAGAAATATCTCATTTATTTCTTAGTATCAGTGAATTTCTCTTTATTCCCAGTTTTTGATAAGGAAATGGGGGTGGACCAACCAAGTAACATTTTTCTGTCATCTAAATGGTAGGTTGGGATTAAGCCACACTTGACCCAGTGCTGTGTGGATTCAGAACTTCTGTGACTTACTGGTATTTGTGGTTTTTTATGCATTAAAATGCAAATCTTAAGTCAAAAGTGTTGGTCCCAGGTGTGAGGCACTGTGTCTGGATCCCTGGTGTGGGTCAAGGGGAGCTGGCTATGGTTTGTCTAAAGGGGGGACATGGATCTGCACCAACCCCTCTGGGTGAGGAATGCTTTCTGGACCCGGCCTTGGGGGTCCCTCCCTGCACGTTTACTGCTGTCTCCACACGGGAGAAAACACAGTACAAAGAATGCTGCTTGGGGCCGGGGATTTAGCTCAGTGGTTCCTCTGCCTGCCTCACAAGCACAAGGACCTGAGTTCCATCCCTGGTACCAAAAAAAAAAAAAAAAGAAATTATGCTCCTGTTCCTAGAGGCCCTCGGTCTCCCGGAAAACATCCCTTTAGTGGGCACAGTAGCCTAGAAAGCTGGGGTGTAGTTGAAAATAAAACCTGGACATTTTATCCACAGCAGTCTGTCTTGAGGAGTCTGCTTATTAGAAACCCTGACTCCTCCCTGGCTCCACAACTGCTGACTGCGGTTCATCCTAGGCCTTTGACATCCTGCTGATTCAATTTCATTTTGGTTTTTTTTGAGGGGGTACCAGGGATCGAACTCAGGACCTTGAGCTTGTGAGGCAGGCGTGGTGCCACTGAGCTAAATAAACATAGTTTTTTGTTTTTGTTGTTGTTGTTGTTTCCGAACTGGGGATGGAACACACTGCGCTCCATCCCCAGCTCTCTTGAAACTGGGTCTCCCTAAGTAGCTAAGTTGCCCCAAGTGGGCTGCAACTTGAGATTCTCCTGCCTCAGACCTCCCAGAGTGCCGGGATGGGGATGACCCTGCTGGCTTTCTGATCCTTTTACAGTGGGGAGGAAGATTGGCCAGGATGGTTGGTGGTGCTGCGTGGACTAGGGGCACAGGGGGACGTGGGGCGGTGGCGGGAGGACCATGCACTGTAGTGGCCTCACCATCTGCCCCGCCTGCCTGCCCGCCAGTCTGCTTCCTGGGCCCGGAGCCCACACCCCAGCCTGCACCCCATGCTCCTACCTGTCTGCACAGCCCCATGCCCCGGAAGCCTGTGCCTGCCTTCCTTCCTCTCACGCCGCAGGGTCCTAGCACTGCCTGCACTGCTCGCCAGCAGGCCCCGCCCCGGCGCGCTCTGGATTGGCCCCACCCCTCCAGCCTCCCTCACTCCCAGGCTTTCAGATGGCTTTTACAGCCTGGATTTTAGTAGCCTTGATTTACCCTGTGGATAAAGACCCTTCATTCCCAGCACCCTAGCTCAGTGCTTAGCATGCATATGGTCCTGACTTTGATTCCCCAGCACCAAATAAATACAAAGAAATGTAGAAGCCTGGCACAGGACATACCATGCAGGACTAGGCTCACAGGAGACGTGCAGCCATTCAGTTCAGTTGCTGTGAGGTTCAGTTCAGTTGCTGTGAGGACGTGGTCAGAGCAGCTGAACTGCAGGTCTGCGAAAGGAAAAGCTCCCGCCCTCAAATCCACCTCCACAGCTGGTTCCGGTGGAGACCTGCAAGGGGAACAGGAGGAGAAGGACAAAAGCTACAGGAGAAAGGGGACTGGGACCCTTCCTCCCAGGAGGGAGGTCTGCTGTGTCCCTGCACAGCTCTTCCCTAACCCCAGACCTGGACTCCACCCGGACTTCCAGAAAACATTAGAAAAGCAAGAGAACCAGCTTCCTTTTGAACTCTTTTCAACTCATTTTCTTGGAAACCAGTCCCCGGCCTCTGCCTGTCTATATAAGGCCAAGGCAAGAGCTTTTTTCCCTAATATTTCCAATAAACAATTTCCTAAACACCTCCCTTTGTCCTCAAATTTAATCTTCAATTTTGAGCATCAGAGAACCCAGGTTTATAAAAAACTACCTGTACGGATACTGAGAATTCTCGGTCAGATTCAGACAGACCGTAGAATGTGGAAGCAGGGCAGGAAGGCAGCAGGTGGAGTTTAATGGACGAGGTGTTAATTCTGGATGCTATAGCTTTCTGGAGACAGGCAATGGTGGTGAGTGCATTGAAGGCCACCAAACTGCCCAAACAATGGGGCCTGTGGCTGGCACGGAAGCAGGGCCTGGTGTGCTCAAGGCCCTGGCACAGTCCCCGCATCATGCACACAACGTTTGAAGTGACAGTTATGGATTTTTAAAATCACACTACAAAGCTGGCAGGAAAAAAAGGAGGAAAGTGTGGGAGAAGGGAAAAGAAAAACAAATGCTTTTGAAAAAGTTAAACCTATAAGGAAAGCTCCAGTCCAGACCATGCAATGGTTCTTCCTGGGTTCCCCTGGCTTGCTTCTTCCAATGTTTCAAGGTTGCCAGGTAAAAATATTGAATGCCTACTTAATTTGAATTTCAGATAAACATAATGTATTTTTTAGCATAAGCATGTGCTCCATTTAGTTTAGTATCTACTTGTGCTGAAACACTGTTTATCTGACATCCACAATTAGCCAGGTGTTTTAGATTTTCATTTGGTAAGCTGGAGGGCCGTCTAAGAGCCCTAGGAACTGCCAACTGCCTTCCAGTGTGGCTTTGGGATCTATGGTCTCATTTCCAGGTGGCCCCACGGAGACCTTGTCCCTGTCTCTGAGGCACTGTCTTGTGGTGGCTGCCTTCACCCCACCCCTTTCATCAGGGCCCCTCTTGGGGTGAGCAGCAGTGGCTGGCTCTTGGGCCAGGGTCCCTGCAGTTGTTGTGGTAGGCAGGACCAGGCCTCTTGTGACTGAGGTGCAGGTGTGGCTGCCTGGGGACAGGTCTTCTGCCTCTAGGACACTGGTCAACAGCACACGTTCATCCCGGAGTCTACTGAGCCCGAGTCTCACGCTCCAGCCCACCCATAGGCTCCTGTCCTGTCCTGCATCCTGTCCAACACCCTGCACTTGCCCACTGCCTCAGCCTTCTCCACCCTGCTTGTGCTCAGGTCCTGGACCTCAGGAGTGCCACACACCAGTGTGCCTCTGCCCACATCTGTAGTCGTGGTCCCCATCATGTGTGTCAGGATAGACTCGTGGTAGCTGTTTGACTGGGTGCTGCAGGGCTGTGCTCCCCATGGAGGGCTGGTCATCATGAAACAGCACCATTGATGTCTGTCCAGTGAGGGCCAGGGCAGACCCACCCTCCTGAAGGGAGTGGGTACGTCCATGACATCCCTGGGCCAGATCTCTGCCACTCTGGGAAGGACATAATGCCTCATAAATAGTCCTCACACTGTCCACGATTTGGGGGACAGCTGGAAAGGGACTATGCTCTGCCACCATGCCAGCTTGTTGTCACAGCTAATCTCCACAGCTGACCCTCACGCCACTGTTCCTGGTGGCTGAGCCAGCAGGCTGGCATCACACATGTGCCCTCCAGCACCTACAGTGTGAATGGGCAGTGATGAAGCCACTTAATTGTGCTTGCTTTGTGGACCAGTGGCAGGTGCAGTGGCTCAGCCTAGAGGGTGGGGAGGAAGGTAGCATCCTTAGGACAGGAAGCTGCATCTCAATTCCTCCCATCTTGGCACACCCCCACATCCCTTATGTTGGCCTGGGGCTGGGACAGCTGTATGAACCACCCTGACTTGTAGCCCATGGCCCCGTCATGTGGGCCTGTGAAGGGAGAGGGTCCCAGATGCAGATACCTTTGGTCCTGTCTGTCACATCTGGGGGTCTACAGGAAGTCCCTCCCCCTGGGCATCCAGCAGTGCCTTCATTTGTGAGTGTATTTGGCCTCTCCTCCTCTCATTCTTCAATAGTCTTAGTTATTCTTACAGTCACTATCATCTGCACCAATCACCTTTTCAATTTGAATGTTGTTTTGGAGGGTTTTATACCTATACCTTCCATTACGTTTGCCACTAATTCTATTATTTTTACTTAATTTTGTTGACTTAATTTTATCTTGTCTCTTTTTCTGATTTTCTCAATTATTTTTAGAAATTTTTGATGAACTCTTATTTTTGGTAGGCTAGTATGTTTTTTAATCCTGCAATAAGTATTTTTCCTCTTCAAGAACTATTATGATTTTAGTTTTCTGATTATAGTGATTTGACAGTTGGCTATTTCTCTTCTCACCCTCTTATTGTTCAATATTTTGGAGACCATTTTTGCAGATGAGCACTCTTGTATGACCTTGAGAATTCTAGACTTGGCTAACCTAGTCTACTATAAATACTCTGAATTTAATATGGAGATGTATTGAATTTGCATGTTAATTGAGGAGAAAGCTAGATAGGGTACAAAGGTGAGGTTTCCTATCTCTGATTGAATAAGTCTTCCCATTTATCCAGTTTAACCATCCTTTGTTATTGGGATACATGTATCTGTATATCTAAATCTTTCTTTGTAAACATTATGTATACAGAAAACCTATATGTATGCAAACATTTTTTCTTGTCCTCCTTCTTCGTAGTTATTTTTTAGGGTTGACTGAGTATGTGAAATAAAATCATTTATCTGCCACAGTTTTTTCTTTTTTAAGGCTTATGAAGAAAGGAACAACTTCATGTATGAAGCTTAACCTAAATTCTTGGCTTCCCCCTATATTAATGCTTGTCAAATATTGGAACTTTTAAAGCATGTGATCTTCCACTGGCATTTTATCTTCTCTCTCCAACTCCTTATAGATTTTCTTTCGGCTTTTTTTTCCCCTTGGTAATATGGTGCTTGACTACAAAATGACCTTGGGCTTCTTTGTGTTGATAGGGAAAAGTGTTAGATGACTTAGTAGATTGAATATTAAAGTAGTTGTGGATATATGAATATTAATAGCAACTTTTAAACAGGTGCTACAATTCTTCCCTTTGTGAAAAATATTTTATCACATGTGCAAGCCCTTGTTCAGTAATAACCTAATTTTGTCACTGTTTACTATCTGATCGTGCAAATGTCAATGACATCATTTATCCTATGGGTGGCATCTGGTACCAATGCCATTGAAATTTAAATGTATATATATGGCAAGAATTTTTGTAACAAACAGCAACTGCAATTGAGCACGGGGAATTTAGAATCTCAGAAATGGTAATTATCTTTCTATTTGTGACACAGATATGAGTATAGTAAAAACACATTTGTGTTTATACACATGCTACACATTTGTTTAATTATCTCCTCTAATGAATTCTTGATCATAAACAACCTTAGTGGTATCCTCCATCTACTGTTAAGTGCACTGAATCACAGATATGATTAGATTTCATAAATTTCATGCATTTTGTTCCAAATGAAAATAGTAAAGATACTCTAATTATCTGAATGTATGAATCTGACTATCCTGGCCTGAATTCTTGTTTTCTTTTCTTATGTTTTAAAGTTCAAAACGAAATATCTTTAAGTGCTCATCTCAGTCTCAATATCACTATGAACTTTACCTATTTTATCAAATATATCATTTGAAGCTATAGTCTAGTTATTTTCATATGGTTTCCTAGATGAAATTTATTATTTAGATTGTGCATTGGAGAGATTCCTAAAAAATACTATCTTATCAACAACCTATGGAAGAATTTCGTGATTCCAAATAGTATAAAATAATTAGTTGAAAACTCAAATGTGAAGAAAAATCATAATTCATTTATACTTCCAAAGGAAACCCAGAGGGGTATTTTCATATAAAGTAAATGTTATACTTTATATGTAGATGTCCCCTCAAAGACTCATGTGCTCAAAAGTGAGGCTTTTGGGAGGTGATTGAATCATAGGTGTGTGATACTCACCAATGGATCAATCCTCTGGTGAGCTAATAGCTAAATATGATGCTGGTAGGTAAAGCCTGGTAGGAAGAGGTGGGTCACCGAGATGTGATCTGAAAGGACCTGTCTCCCTCTCTGTTCCTTTGATCTCCCTCTGCTTCCTGCCTGAAGTGCCCTGAGCTCTTTATCCTCTGCCACATCCATCACCTGGCACACTGTCTTGGAGCCAGCCGACTACGGATTGAGACCTCTACAGACTGTGAGCCAAAAAGAAACCTTTCTTCCTTAGAGTTGTGGTGCCAGGTATTGCATCTCAGCAATGAGAAACTAAGACACAACTACATTAGGATCAGAGGTCTCAAAAACTAGTCTGTTACTTTGCTCCAACCAGAACAATGCCCTGACTTCATCTGAGATTTAAGGAACTGACACCATAAAACTATGAGAAGTTCAACACAAAGATTATGGATAATACTCTCACATATCTTCAGATTTAAGTGTGAGCAATGGAAATGCTTACTTAACATAAAAGTCTTCTTCTTCAACAATTTCATATGTCAAGATATTTGGAATATTTAGGATTATAATATCAAAACACATATAGTTCAGATCCCTGCCATCAATGAGCTTATAATCATTTCTTTTGAAAAAGCCAAAAGGTTTATAGTAGGAAAACAAGTAAGTTCTTATAGAAACTGCACATCTAGTAGCTTTTACCTTTAAATATATGTATACCTAAAAATAATAGAAAATAGAACTTAAAGAAATCTTTATAAATCACAAAATTTTATGATGTAGAATAAGATTTAGATAGTCCTTGGAAAGGTAACACATAAACTATAACCTATTAATATAAAACTAGTGTTTGGTGAAAAGAAGATTTCTCAAAGTATTAAGTCCATGTAGAAAAAATACTGAAGACTTTGTTTCCATTTTTTTCATAGGGATGGAGGAGTTGAAGGGAGGGCAGGGGAAGGGGGGAAAATAAGAACCAAGAGAGATTATGTAAAGGTGCAAATTTCCAGTGATGAATGTCATTATATTGTATACCTAAAATGTACCAATAAAATAAAATTTTTAAAAAGAAAAAAGACTGAAGACTCTTTTAAGATTTTTATTTGCAAACAATTTAAAAAATTTAACATTTCAATCATCACTTTCTAAAATTTGGAATAAATATGAAATCACCATTGGAACTTATAAATTCTGAAAGACGAGAGAGAAGGTAGTAAAGCTGGAGGATGACTGACAACTTTGGATCAATGTGATGATTGTATCAATTTCAGATTCTCTGCTAACAATAGATGCCTGATTGGACACCGCTGGCTTTATTGGGAAGTGGACGGAATATAATACATCTTCCAGTGCATTAGTTGTTTGCGTTGACTGGATGAAAGACAAATTTCCCATGGAGGAGGGTCTGCATCCCATCACTGTTGCAATTACACTGAACACCAGTGGGATAATGCCCTGTTGCTTCCTACGTCTGCTCCAAATGAGGAGAATTCTTCAAGTCCCTTGCTTCTAGAATTCTACATGATTTCTTTTTCAATAAATTGAAATCTGTTTCTACAAGTACACTTAATTCTAAATTAAATAATTGAGTCTGTAATGCATTGTAGGCTTTTAAATAGACATCTCCATCTTTCTTTTTCATTGTGAGTATTCAATAGTATTTAACAGCTGATAGGCCTATTGGCTCTGGAACGTACAAACTGTGCATTATTTTCTAACCTTTTCTCTTGTATCTTAAATGATGGCATAAAGGAAAAAAATCACTCCAACAAAACGAATCACTTGTATTTCTCTGGGAGTAAAAAAATTTGTGAGCCCTTTGAGAATTGGAGAACATATCTTCTCTGTCACCAATTCATGACATTTTTACCCTAGTCTTCCATGAAAGTGTTCCTTCTAAGGGTAAATTAACCACACTATGTATTGAGTTAATTTATCATAGCATGCAGCATAAGCACCTTGTAAACAAATAAGGAATTGGCTTTTCTGTAAACTTTTATTTTACTCACCAATTCAATAAGATCAGTATTTAGCTGCTAGATGCTTGAGAACTATTTTTGAAAACAACAAAAAACCAATGATTGAGGCAGCTTTCTAAGTAATATTTTTTAACCATTTATCAAACATCTTTGCTCTGTTAGGCTTCACAAAATGACAAGACTATTTTACAGCCATAAATCTCATGGCCCTGTGCAGTTATGGCCTGCAACCAATGACAACTGGAGAGAACGTGGAGCTCTAATTGATTACAGCTGCTCATGCTAACATATCCTAACAGCACCCCAAGATGCTTAAATCGGTGTTTGCTCAACCTCTTCAGTACAGACCAAGGTGTGCTTCCTTTGATTTATAACTGGGTAAACTGAGGGAGCTGCAAGGTAGCCTGTGGGGTCTCTTCATGGCCCAGGACACGTGTGATCCAGTCCCCAAAATCTAATGATTGGTTTATGTGTTTGATTGCCATTCACTTGCTACATTCAGTGCTCAGGATGAAAGTAAAATGATAGTTATTTTCTGTGCTCCCTTGTCATTTCTAACCTGGTACAATGCTTTGCCTTCAAATTACAGGGAAGAGTTCTGTCCTTTGGAGGTTGCTATTAAAATATAGAATGGAACCATTATATTTTATTGGCTTAGCATTTTCCTGCACTGCCTATAAAAAGACATTACTTTAAAATCTCTCCCTAATTTCCACTTTCTTGGGGGTAGAGCTGACCTCAAGGAGTTTACTACTTGTCTGTTAGTTAAGACTAATTAATTTTGACTTTGTTGTTAGGGCATCTCTAATCTGAAGGTTCATCTTAAATAAATTCAAGAGGGGCCAGGGATTTAGCTCAGTGGTTCTGCCTCCTGCCCTGCAAGCGCAAGGACCCGAGTTCGATCCCTGGTACCAAGTAATAATAATAATAATTGAAGAAAAACAGTGTTCACACCAAGCACTGGACTGTTTGTAAATTTGTATGTTCAAACATCTTTTCTTTATGTGTACTTTGCGGATCTTACTTACAAGCACTTTTTGTGGATGTGAAATCAATTCATCATTTTTTGATAACTAAATGATTTTTATTACTGAACATTTTCTATAATGAGGCTGACTGTGCTTGTGCTGTTAGCTCATTTTCATACAAAAATGTAAGCCCAATTAAAGTCACCATGAAATATAAGAAACATTTTTTTTCACTAATTATTATAACATTTTATAATGAAAAGACTAGCACTAAATAGAACATAAATAATTAGTCCACATTGATTTTAATTGTAGCATAATCTTGTAGCCATTTTTGGAACTTTAGAATAATCATTAGTTTTCCATCTATGGAGAGAGAATCTTGAGTTATGTTTTATTTTTCCCTAACAACATGATTCATTTTCAAGACAGATATTTAGAAAATACTGTTATAATTTATTAAAATTACCATAGTGAATTCATACTAATTTTTATAGTGAAATTATTGACATTATTCAAGCACTTCAGCACAAAGCAGTTTGAGTAGAGTATGATGATGTACACCTATAATTCCAGCACTCAAGAGGCTGAAGCAGGAGGATCTCTGTGAGTGCAAGGTCAAACTTGGATACATAATGGAGATCAACATAAGGAGACCCATTCTTCTCCAAAGGCTACATAAATAAATAAATAAATAAACAAAACATTTTTATATTAACCCAATCTTGTTCAAACTTTAATATCAATGAAAAGGTATTATTTATACAGTGCCCTATTTCAAGATAACAAATATATCAATATAGCTGGATAGCATTTTAATTTAAGTAGTACTCAAGATAACACTGAACAATAAAAATTTTTATAAAGCCATCATTTTTTAATCTTAATTTTTCATTGTTTTTATTTAGATCCACTTGTATCTTATATCATAAGAAAAATTTATTTTTAGTCTTCCTCAGTATCACAGAAAAACAAAAAATGACCTTTTGCTGCAAAGAAAAAAAACTGTTTCCCTTAACACCATAGATCACAGAGCTGAACCCTATTGGCCAGTGACCAAATCAAAATATGTTCCTTTCAGGGTTCAGAAAATAAAATAACTGCACTTATAGAATCCTTTATATCTAAACTTGGGATGAGAGTCACTAACGATAAAAGGAGCTAGGCTACAGGCTTACGCACAGTTGGCTCTGTCCTGAGCACAGTGGCACTGCTGTCACAGTTTACAATGGTTGAGATAAACACTTGTATCAGGAAGGTACAATATATGTACATTAGGACATATAAACTTTTTATGGCTCACACAAACTGGGGCGTGGCAAGTTCAAACCCTGTGGGGCAGTCGGCAGCGTGGGAACCCAGAGAGTTGATACTGTGGTCTAGATGCAGCCTGGAAACCTCAGTGTCTGAAAGGCCTTTGTCTGACTGCCTGAGGCCCACTCACATATCGGAAGGTAATTTGCTTTACTTACACATAACTGTTTCTAGACATCATTCACATATCTTCACAGGAACACCTTCACAGCAACACCAAGATTAGTGTTTGCTAAAATAACTGGACATCATAGCCTAGCCAAGTGGACACAAAAATTGAACATTAAAATTCTTCCTACTTGGCTACCTTGCACCAGCTACAGAGTTTTTGGCTCCATGCACTTTTTTAAATTTATGTTTTTCTTCAATTCCCCTCATATGTAAGAATTAGGGCTTTAAAAAATCTGTGTTAATAATTTTAGAATTATCTTCACTCCCTATTCTTTTCCCCCTGTATAAGTCTAGTAGGGGATTTTCTTGAGTAAACCTTGTAGAGTAGCACTTAAGAACAGAACACCATCATTTAAGCCAAAAGATTATTTCTGACCTGCATTATACACAATTGTGTTGACTGTAAAGAAATAATAGGATTTCAGTAGCGATGATGATGGGTTTGCTACTGTCTGGCCAACTTTAATTGAGTGAAATAGTTGGATAGCTATTTTTGGCATCGGTACACTTCCTGGTCTACATCAAAAAAGTTTACTAAGTCATTACTTGGCCTTCCTTTCCATATATGTTCATACCCAGAATCATAACTTCACTTAGCTCTGTCATCCCTAACTGTATTCACAGTTAGAGCACTGACTAACATATGTGATTATGACTGTTGACCTATGTTTTACCCTGTTTTTTTGGAGGTGGTGACAATAATATTGATTATTAAGATGATTAAATAATACTTTTGAAAAATATGATACTTAAGTCTGACGCATAATACATAGTGTTAACTATTACAATTGCGGCGATACCTTTTCATTTTTATGACATCTTTATGGCGACATTTATTTAATTTCAGTGTGACACAATGGAATAAATATAGATTTGGTAACCAAACAGTTTTGCTAGCAATACTGGTTCTGCTATTTACTAGCTGTATGACCTTAGCCAGTTTACTTAACCTGGCTGGACCTCAAGTTGCCAATGTCCAAATTGAAGAAATTAAATCATTTAAGATGGTAGAGAATTAAGTAACAAAATGTAAAATCATTAGTATTTGCTGGTACAAGGTAGGTATGCAAAAACAAGCCACAAGATTATTAATATTTTAATAAATGATTGAATAAACAAGATAATTGGATCTTAGTTTGCACATTTACATATAAAGAATGACAATTTGACCTTGGATTTTGTTCCATTATACAAATGTAGTTCAACTGTCCTGAAAGACTCCATTACTTAATATCAACCAAGCAATGCCCTTTAAGTAAAGTTTAGATGAGAAATATAGTAAATAGAAATACTTTTCCAGCTCACATACCATTTTCTATTTCCTTAATCCCACGGTACATGCACAAAAAAATTTTCTGACACATGAATTTTGGTATAGGAGATGATTTTTCTTTTGGGGGGGGGTACTGGGGATTGAACTTGGGGTGGTATGCTTGTGAGGCTGGTGCCGGAACCACTGCGCTAAATCCCCAGCACAGGAGATGATTTTTTTTTAAAGCAAGTCCTGGCAATTGGAAGACTTTTTCTTTAAGCCTGCTTATTTCATTCCATTGGAGAATACGGAAACTTATTGCTAAGAAAAACTTTTTTTAAAGTTATCAAGTAGTTTGGCACTATTAAAGCTATTTCTTTGGTGGTGGGTTTGAGCAAGAATGAGCTTATAACGTAAGAATGCTGAAAATTCTGTTTTAATCACCCCAGTACTGTGAATTGGACCCAGGGCCTTCACACTGGCATGCATTCCAGCCATTCTTTATTTTTTGTTTTAACACAGGATATTATTAACTCTAACTTGCCCAAGCTGGGCTCCAACTTGTGCTCCTCCTTCTTCAGCCTCTCAAAGCATTGAGATTGATTTACAGGTGTGTACACCATGGCTGGTTTCTTCTTTCTCCTTTCCACTTTGCTCTATGCACAGGAAACAATAGTTAGACTTTTGATTAACTGGGATGAATGCATGTTATCCTAAATCTAGGAATTATATTTCATTTTCTAAAAGTAAGAGCCCAAGAAATTTTCCCTCACTGTATATCTATGCTTTCTGGAATTAAACATTGCTCTTCATCAATGATTTGATCAGCCTTCAAAATAGCCAGTAAGGCATCTATACTTATTGTAAATTGTTATCTGTGGATTTAAAAAATTGTTTTGGTTTAAAGGGTCATATTGTTATAAAATGTTATTTGCCTTTTAAATGATTGACATTGCATAGAAATGCATGACACCATATTCTGAATTACTTTCTATCGCTCTGTTTTCTATAGATAAAAAGCCAAAATCCTAACAATTCTATTGGCATAGCTGACTGCATAATGTAAAAATAAATTATACTAACTTTTAACTAATAGCATCGAGATATACTTAAACATAGAAGTTTTTATATGTGCTTTTGACATTATTAATGGTCAATGATGAGTGGAAACATACTTTATTTCTATGAGTAATAAATATCAAAACTGTAACTTTAAAATTTCTATGCTTCATGACCTAGGTCAGAAAAGAGCAGAGAATAATAAAAATTGCTTTTACTATGGCATAATATAATGTGTACCATCTACTGCCTATTTAAAAATATCATATCCTAAATAGCTAAACTCTCAGGAAATTAGTCTTCCTGAAAAGTTTTTAATTTGTAAATTATCTGTGTGGGGGAGACTACTGCTATGAATAAGAGTTTTATTGAAAAAAATAAGAGAACTTTATTTTAAAATAGGATGAGCAACGGTTGTTTAACAATTATATAAACTCCTACTTTTAAATTACTTCAAAGACTTGTCTTCATGAAATTGTAAATTCATTTCATCCAGGGATTTTTCAAGCCACCACTCATAGTATATATTGGAGGGAGGGAGAGAGAGAGAGGGAGAGAGAGAGAGAGGTTACTATGAGTGAGATTACAATTTAATAATTTTCTGGAATTATTTCTAGAATATTTTTCTTGAACTAAAACAGTACTTGTTTGGTCTGACAATAGTATTTTATATAAAGTGTTTAAATTTGTGAACATAGAAGTAAATATTTGTAAAATAAATCCACTATTTGCATGAAATTTGAGTAGATTAAAATTGTCAAGTGACATGGTAAAACTGGAACTTCACAATATAAAAAGTTAAGTAGTATTTTACTGTATCACATTTTGTTAACTTGATGCCAATTGGAGGCCTTAAAAAGCTTTTCTTGGTTTTTATTAAGTTTATGGGTATATTTTAGGTGTACAGTATAGTTACATTCATCATTGGGATCTTATATCTTTGCACCATGTATCATGATTCTTATTTTTCTCCATTCCCCTGCCTTCTCTTCAACCCCTCAACTCCACCCTATTTACAAAGACTTTGTTTCCATTTTTTTCTTTTCTCTTCTTTCCTTTCCCATACCCTTCCCACTTCCCCTACTCCTTTAGACCTTTTCTTCCTATTTCACATTATCAGTTATATATTTTGAATCTTATTAACACTTTTAGTTTTTCACATCAGAGAAACTATTCAGTATTTACACGTGTGTCCTATTTTTTTCACTTAAGAGGATCACCTCAATGTGCATCCATTTAGCTATAAATGTCTCTAGTTTCTCATTCTTTATGGCTGAGTAGTACTCCATTTTATAGAAAAGTCACATTTTCTTTATCCAGTCTCTGGTTGATGGGCAATTGGGCTGTTTCCGAGTTTTAGCTATCACAAACTGTGCCGCTATAAACATAGGTGCACATATATCACTGTGGTATGATTCTTTTAATTATTTGGGGAAGATACCCAGCAGAAAAATAGCTGGGTCAAATGAGACTTCCAGTTCTAGTTTCTTGAGGTATCTCCATATTGATTTCCACAGTGCTTGTATCAGTCTACACTCCCACCAACAATGGGGAAGGGTTCCTTTCTCCCCACAACCCCACCAGCATTTGTTATTGGTTGATTTCTTTTTTTGTTGTTGTTAAATTCTTTCATTGGTATATTTTAGGTATACAACACAATTACATTTCTCATTGGGAATTGTACCTTTACATAATGCATCTTGGTTCTTATTTTTTCCCCATTTCTAGCCCTCCCTTCATGCCCTCCACCCTTCCCTATTTACAAAGACTTTATTTCCATTTTTTCCATTTCTCATCATTTTTCTTTTCCCTTCTTTCCTTTCCCCTGCCCCTCCCACTACCCCTACCCCTTTGGAACTTTTCTTCCTATTTTGCATTATTGATTATTCATTCTAATCATTGGTACATTTTAGGTATACAATGTAATGACATTCATCATTGGAAATTTGCACCTTTACATAATCTCTCTTGGTTCTTATTTTACACCCTTGCACAGCCCTCCCTTCAACCCCTCCATTCCTCCCTATTTACAAAGATTTTGTTCCTATTTTTCCATTTTCTCATATTGATCCTATTCCCTTCTATCCTTTCCCCTTATCCCTCCCACTTCCTTCCCCTTTGTCCCTTTTCTCCCTATTTCACATTACCTATTATACATTTTAGTCCTTATTTACACTTTCAGTTTCTCACACCAGAGAAACTATTCCGTATTTATACATGTGTGTCCTATTTATTTCACTTAAGAGTATCGCCTCAATGTGCATCCACTTAGCTGTAAATGTCTCTAATTTCTCATTTTTTATGGCTGAGTAGTACTCCATTTTATTTAAAAAACACACATTTTCTTTATCCAGTCTCCAGTTGATGGGCATTTGGGCTGTTTCCAAGTTTTAGCTATTACAAACTGTGCTGCTATGAACGTGGGCACACATATATCACTGTGGTATGATTCATTTAATTCTTTGGGGAAGATCCCCAGCAGGGGAATAGCGGGGTCAAATAGGTCTTCCAGTCCTAGTTCTTTGAGGTATCTCCATACTGATTTCCACAGTGGTTGCACCAGCCTACACTCCCACCAGCAGTGGTGAAGGGATCCTCTTTCCCCACAGCCCTGCCAGCATTGGTTATTGGTTGATTTCATGATAGCAGCCATTCTTTCTGGAGTGAAGTGGAATCTCAGTGTTGTTTTCATTTGCATCTCTCGAATGACCAGTGATGTTGAACATTTTTTCATATATTTATTCGTGGCTTTTACTTCCTTGAGAAATGTCTGTTCATTTCACATCCCCATTTTTGAATTGGGTCATTATATTTGAGGATCTGATTTTTTTGAATTCTTTATGTATTCTAGATAGTAGACCTTTGAGGAACAACTGGTAAAATTTTTCCCCCACATTGTAGGTTGTCTCTTAGCTCTGTTAGTGGTTTCTCTTGCAGTGCAGAAGTTTTTAAATGAGATCCCAGTTGTTGATTCTTTGTGCTAGTTCCCATGCTACTGTGGGTTTGTTCATAAAGTTTTTTCCTATGCCAATGTCTTCAAGAGTTCTCCCTAACTTATTTTCCAGCAAGTTTAGTGTTTCTGTTTTAATATTTAGATTTTAGTCCACTTCAATTTTAGTTTAGTACGTGGTGAAAGATAGGGGTCTAGTTTTAATCCTTGGCAGGTTGAAATGCAGTTTTTCCAACACCACTTATTGAAGAGGCTATCTTTCCTCCAGTGAGGATGATTGCCTCCTTTGTCAAAGATAAGGTAGCTGAGTATGTCTGGAGTTGTTTCTGCATCTTCTAATCTATTCCACTAATCCTCAGGTCTGTTTCTTTGCCAATATCCTGCTATTTTTATCAAGTGGCTTTGTAGTATAGTTTCAAGTTGGGGATTATGATACCCTCTGCCATGTCTCTGTTGCCTGGAATTGCTTTTGCTATTCTAGGTCTCTTTTGGTTCCAAATGAATTTTTGGATTATTTTCTCTAGTTCTGTGAAATATACTCTTGGTATTTCAGTCGTTGTTGCATTGAATCTGTATAGCAGTTTTGGAAGTATGGGCATTTTCACTATATTGGTTCTTTCTACCCAGGAGCAAGGAATGTCTTTCCATTTTCTTACATCCTCTTCAGTTTCTAAAAAAGCTTTTCTTGATAACTACAGTACAGTACTTATTTTTCATATTTCCTGAGGTAAAAATAATTTAAATTAGAAAGTATATATAAAGCATATATAGACATATATAAAAAAATATAAAAATATATAATATATATAAAACAAGGGAAAAAATAGAAGTGCTATACACTTTCATTTCAATTATGATAAAGGCTATTTCCCAAAATTGAAAAAAATTTTATAAAAGACATCGATTTCCTTCATTTTTATCAAAAGTTATAATCTATAAAATGAACACACTTCTCTGTGTTATTAAATATAGAAGTATAATAATTGTTTTATATAAAATCTTTCATGTAGAATCAGACCATAATATATAAAATATAATTCTACTTCATAAAAATGTGCAAACGACAGAGAAAAGTAAATATTTTATTATACAAATCCCCTATGTTTATGTATACATGCTTGGATTTCTTTCATAATCATGAAGGAAAGAGAAGTCTCACATTAATTCTATGAGATCCGAATACAATGATGCATCAGTTATGTTAAATCATCCTGGAGTAATCAAAGAATAAAAACTTATTTCTCACCCTAGTCACTGTTGAATCCAGGATTTGCAGAGGAGTTCTGCTAATTACGGGGCATGATGAGAGAGAAGCCATGACCTCAGACACCACCATTTGCTGAGCCAGATGGAGTGACAATTTGTACTTTTACATATAATTGCATGTTCTGGCCAGGAAGTCTTTATTCACTTCAAAGTCTAGTACTATCACTTTTTCCAACCACAAAATGTTCAGCAAATGCAATCTTGCCAAAGTCTTGGAAGTTACAGAGCCAGAAATGACGACCATCAAAAATGACTACTATTGGTGGAAAGAATTATTAATTTGTTTCTTCATTCTTCTTGATATTACCTATATTCCTCCTTAAAAACATAAAAGTCACCTTTTTACAAACCAGTGGCAATTCTCTAGCTATCAACCCTTCCCCTTCATCACCAAGGCTTTAATTATTTAGAAAGAGTTGGAGAAACATACAAAGAAAGTCTGTCTTCACTAACCATCTGTGTTCTCATCCATTTTTGGAAAGGCACAATATGTGGTGCAGATTCTCTCCCAAGTGGCATTTAGTCCAGTTGGGCAAGCAGGACACATGAGAATATACCCTAAGTACCTCACACATCAGACAGGTTGGGATTCCTGGCTGGAAGAAGGATATTGAACAAAGCAGAAGATATAATTAATCTTATAGACAGACCCTAGTCTACTTTTTTGCAGTGGATATTTTGTCAAAAATTAGAAGTAAATGGCTTGTTCTAGTGAAGATAGTTTAAGTAGATCATTTTGAGTGAGATGGAGAACTCAGGAAGTCCAATAACAGCAAATTAATTCAGAAAGATCTAGGGACAACCATAAAAACAAAACTTCAACAAGGAATATGGATTTCATAATCCCTACAGAGTATTAAAGAAAGATATTCACAGACATGTAGAATAAAAAATGAGATACATTGTTGATATGCAACTATAGTCACTAAGTATGAAATGGTTAATAAGCATCAAGTATGATATAATTTCCTTCCCTAAACTGCAATTCCAAAGCAGCGATTTCATAGTTGCAGATCAGGACAAAACCTTACAGGCAGAAATGCCTTTTCCACTTACCTCTGAAATCTCCATAGTGCCTGATGTTGAAGGGAGGTAAATCCAATTCATTGCTGTGGGACCTCCATTGCCATGTGGTTACCCATTTTTTGCCATGATTTACAACTTACCATCCTATCATTATTACAGAATGAGATGGTAATTTAGTTTTTTAATACCCTTAAGCTGTAGGTTGAACATCCCCTATATTTTTATTGGATTTGCATTTTGAAAAGATACATAGTTATAAAGAATGTACATTTGGAAAATGATTTGAAATATAAAAAATACTACATCAAAAAATACTATATCAAAATGCTAAGTAGCCATTATTTTTCCTAATGTAAAAGAAAAATGTGGGTGAAGCTTCCTTGTTTAGTAGCCAATTAGCCAATTGAGAAAATTCAAAGTAAAGTAACAAAAAATATATTGAAAGGCTTTTATACTTGTATCATGAAATAAACTGTGAACCCATGATGTAACTTTTCTTTTGGTAGAACAAAGAAAAATGTTTAAATGTTCAAAAACCAGCTTCTATGTGTTCTTGACTTTTAGAATGCTCATACTCTAAAATACAAAATTTTATTATGATTTTTGGAAGGTTTGTTTTATGTTTATTAGTGTTTACAAGATGACAAGCAATTACCCAACATAAAATGAGCTTGCTTATCAATGTAGTTCTTTTATTTTGGATCCCTATGTATAATCACATGTGATCTAAAAAAGATACACATTTTATATTTTATTTCTTTATTTAAGATATTTGCATATACTTCAATTTCCATTATGAATGTTTCTTAAATTTTTTTTTTTTTTTTTTTTTGGTACCGGGGATCGAACTCTGGTCCTTGAGCATGCGAGGCAGGTGGCAGAACCACTGAGTTAAATCCCCGGCCCTGTTTCTTAAAATATTTTATAAGTATTTTAGTCCTCCAAAATTCAACTGAATAAAATTATTTAAATAAATTTGATATAGATAATTTTTATAACTTTCTTTTATAATTTTTGTAACTTTCTTTAACCTGAAAATGTCACGATGGCAAGTGATTTAACTAAATGCAAAAGCCACGATTCATTGAAGGCAGTGAGTCAGTAAGTTTGGAATCTCTCAGTTAAGACCTTTTTATATAGCTGTTCATTCCCTGCATGAAACTGCATTATGTAAGAAAATGCTTGCATGCAGTTCTGACTTAAAAATATTAAAGAAGATATTCTTTATGGCCTGGAGAGTTTGTAATGTCTCTTTATGTCTGATATTTTGAGCAGCAATGGAAAGCTAAGAAACTACAAGTCAAAATGGCAGAGTGAAATTTTAGGTTATTGTCATTTTTTGCAAAATCAACTCTCAACTGCTATTGCTAAGTTTTGTGCTAAGAATCTTACTCTAACTTTATTTTTGTTGGATTTTTAAATAACATGTTAAGATCATCTTGTAAGACTTCCATTGGCTGTTAGCCAAAAATAATAAAATTCTGACCTGACCTGTCTCTCTTGAAAAGTAAAAAAAGATCTCAAGAGAATGCAATTTTAGATCTCACACATAATTTCCCATTCCTCTCCTATAAATCAGGATTCTGTAAAATATTGAGTTATACCATTCACATTTCTGCAGATACTAAAATTCCTCATTCATTTTCCAGTCTGCATTCTTTAAAAAAAGAGATGTTAATGGAGATTGTTAGAGTTGTGGTAGTCAAAAAGAATTGGCAGGATTTCAATTTGTAGAACTTGTTGACATCTTGCCAATTTCTTATAATACATGTTGCTAAGCAGAGCTGATATTCAGTCAGCATGTTCTAGCACAGCCAAACCAATTAAGATTTTGAATATTTCCATTACAGAAGGTAACTAACCACTACAGTAGGCCTTCTAGCATCCTCTCTCATACTCGAATTTAACAGCTGGCCACCTCTCCAGGATTCTTCAAATTTACAATTTTTCACCTACAATATGATGTTTAGCATTTATAAGGGATTTCAGGCCCCTTTTGTAGCTAGGATATGGATAGCCAATTTTTTTATCATTCTTGCCCATTTCTAGCACTTATGGAATACTTTGCATATAATTCTTACTCCTAAGTATGATTCCAGGCATTTGCAATGTAAATAGAAATATGGAAAGGGGAACATAATAACTCAATGATGAAGCAACTGAGATATCTCACAGGGTTCCAATATTGCCCAAAGCTTGTGAATATCAACAATTTTCTTCCCTGTAAATAGTGGGTCTTAGCTCTATAATTCATAGAACTCTTCTTGATGGCTAGTTCCCAGAAGGTGGGGATGCAAGAATAATAGATGGCCCTTTTGTTCAGAAAAACTGAACCAAGAAACTAACAACATTGAAAGAATTCTGTGGTAAGAGTTTGTTATATTAAATGCTCATTGAGGTGGACATGGAAACACAGTAGAAATGGGTTGCTGGTAACGCTAGGATATCATTTCGTTTGTTTATTCACTCAAAATATAATTCTTAAATATATGTTTGTATAGGAACAGAAACATAGAGGCAAACGAGAGATAGTGTCTTCCCTCCATATTGTCTAAAGCTTAGCAAGAAAAATTATAAAACAAATTGCACAATTCTGATAGATAACTAGCTCCTTTGAAATTTTAATATATTTATTCATTTCCCTATAAAATTTAGAGTCTTTATCATTATAATACTTCTTGGATACAATCAAGGCTTTAGGAGACAATGACATATTTCATATTTATTGATACTGTCTTTCTGCTAATTCATTCAAATAACACAATTGGCCTCCTAGAAATGAAATGTAAAACTTACTAAGTAAAATCAGCATTACGTTGTATCATTCATATTTGTCTTGTGGTTTTCTCCTATTTAGTTAGGAATACTTTCCTCTGATCTGTATGGGGAGGTATGAGTTGAATAGCTCAAGGTGAAAGAGCAAGGGAAGACTTTTCCTACCAAATACTTACTCCATTACTTTATGGCTTATTTTTCCATATAGCCCACTTATAAATTTATTCCTTTTAGTCCTAAACAACAAAAAGCATTTATTCTCAAATTTAATTTTGTTTCAATATTAGTGGTGCATTCTAGTTTCCATTTAAAAAAAATAGAATGAAAGAGAAAAAATGATCTTGACTTCTTTTTTCTCTGGGGAGCATCGGGGAAGAAATAATTTATTGAGTGATTACACTGTGATGGATTCTGAAGCAAATGCTGAACATTTATTCCAAAGAACTCTCTGAGATGACATCACCTCTAATGTATTCTACTCATTGAAGCTAAGAGGTATTAAGAGCTTGTTGAAGAGTTGAAGGCTGTTAAGTGGCATAGCTAGGATTCAAAGTCTGTCCTATTTCTCAAGACTTTTTCATTTTATTCTGTGAAGATATCCTGATACATGAAAGTCAATTTTTTCTGTATTCAGTAATATCTGTATGCATAAAAATAGTGTTTGTTTGGAAACAATCCTCTTCTTTACATACTCTTAGAACAGACTCCATTCTAGTTGAAGAGATGGTGGTGGATATTAAAACCATAGAATTGAGACAAACATAAAATTGTTGATGGGTGGCCATATATCCATGTAAACTCTTTCATTGATTATGAGCTCCTTGGGAAGGCAGCTGATCTGATGATTAAACAACTTTGTTTTGACTATAATTGTTACTTCCTCTGCAAGGAACCATGTAAAATATTAGTATGTGCCATAGGCTTTGCCAGTGATATTTCCAACCATCATAATTACCCCAAAATGAAAACCATTTTTTTATATAGAGAAACTGAGGATCCAGGGACCAAATTGATAAAAGCTGTCTATGTTAGTGCTAAAACTGAACTCAGTTCCCTTAAGCTACAATGCATATGTTTTCTTCATTAAGTGATTTACTACTTAATTACTAGAACACATCTAACTTCTTAAGCAAACATTTTCTCCAATATTTGAAAATAGAAAGAAATTTACTTTTTTATTTACTAGGCCAAATTTAGTTTTCTCAATATCTATGACTTGATCTGCAAGCCATCCTGAGCTATAGTCAACTTTGGACATGTAAAGGCACCATGGTTCCTCAAAAAGTGCCAGCCAGGACCTTCTAGAGTGTGGATGTTAAGTCTTAGTTCTATCTTAGCTTGTTTTGACAAGCCCTTGTCTCATTGTATCTTTGCAATAAAATGAATTCTCTATGTTTTCTTTTCCATTAATTAAGCAAAGTATCCCCAGACCCATATTTTGTTAGTTTGCTCATAAGTGTAGTCATTTAATCATTCTTCCTCTAAATTTTATCTTAGTCTTCCAGGTTTGTTGTTCCCCATTTAGTGATTCAACTACTTCTTTTCATATTTGTAATACCTGAAAAACTAATATGTATGTGCTGTATTTCTTCAGCGTTTTAATTGAAAAAGTAAAGTCATGAATCCTAGACTCTAAGACAAGAGAAACTCCTAAAGGAGAAAATTCTTTGGCCATTTGGTAAGGAGAGTAAGAAGTTGGAGAATATTGATGACCCAGTCTTAATAAATATTTATTTTGGACTTCCTATGTACCAAGCAGTATCCTAGGTATTGGTACAACACCAAGAAACTAAATTATAAAACTCCTTTCCTCTGTGAGCTTACTTTCTAGTTAGAGTACACAGGCACTAAATAAATACAGGGCAGTAATGCAGAAGATATTAATAGTATTGTTTTTGTTTTTGTTTCTGGTACCGGGGATTGAACTCTGGTCCTTGCGCTTGCAAGGCAGGCGGCTGAACCACTGAGCTAAATCCCTGGCCTGATATTAATAGTATTGGTATGAGCAGAAATAAATGAGGAAACTGGACAGCAAGTGCCAGGGGTGGGAGGGGTTGCTATGGAAATTTTATCTCCTAAATTCTACACATAAGGCTCTATCATGCTTTTTATGGTGTACTGTAATTGGTTTAATGTTCTCTAAATCTTCCTTTAGATAAATTACTTCCAAGAAATTGTTCAATGTCTTACTTATTTAGACATTTCTATCACCAAGCATAATGCCTAGCACATGATATTAACTAATTGAAATAAAATCACACAGTTAATATATGGAAAAGGAATTCAAGCCCAGGTTCTCTGGTTCCAGTTCTTGTACTTTACAAATTTTTGCCACATAGAACAGAAGCAGGCACCTTTCCATCTCCAATATCTCCAAATATCTTATAAGGAGTTTTCAGAAATTATAATTCCTATCATATTTAATGAAGAATGTTGCTCAGGTAGTAGCTGAAGCAAGGCAAATCAAAGTCTACCAAATGAACAAATTCAATTCATTCACTCAGAATAACATAATAGATATGTAATTGTTTCCAAAAGTTTGCATTTTGGTAGATTTGAGAACACTGTAATGAAAAACAGGAAGGAAAGGATGACATAGCTATCTATTCTATAACACTCAAAGTACTTGCTTCTTTCTCTAAGGAGGTGTAATTCTGGAGCATGGAGAACACCAGGCAGAGGCTGCACTAACAATTGATAAAATGTATAAATCCAAACAGGAATCAAGGAATCATCAGGGTCTTATTCATTGGTCATTCAGCAGTGGGGCTGATTTTAGTGATAATTCTACTACTCTGGCCAAGCTGCATGCAAGTTCTTAAAGGAAATAAAATGAATCAAGGGCAGTGATAAGCAGATGCTGCGGGAGACAGATTACACTATAGAAGTGACTAGCACCTGTCTACACTTATCTTTGCTCATTGCTCAATTTTTCCACCTCTGAATGAAGCAAAGTGGAGGATTATGAGGACGACCTTCTCAACCATGACACTGAGAAAATGGTTCAGTGGTATCGTTATACCTTAATTTTACAATAAGGAACTTTGAGCCATCTTTTAGGATAGAAGAACTTTTGAATAAATATTCCATAATTACACACTTTGTATATGATTTTACTCTTAAGATTAACATTGTTTTTCATGAGAAACATTTAAATTATTTTATTGCAACATTCTTAATATCGTTCCTTTATTTTAAATGAAATGTCTAATTCATCCAAAGTGAAGACAACTGAAATTATGGTGGAAACTTCCAATTCATGTGATTGATGTTGCTACAGTTCAGAATTTCTCTTATAAATATTAAAGTCATCATAACATGTAAACCCATTTCCATTTCTCTGGTTTATGAGAAAAGATAAAATACATTAAGCCTTAAACATAATTAGTAGTTGTATTAATCAGCTTTCTCATCGCTAAGACACAATACCTGATACCCACAATTTAAAGGAGGAGAAATTCAATTTGACTGGTGGTTTGGGAAGATTCAGTCCATTTTCTGCTGATTCCAAGGAAGAAACTTCACTGTTTAAAGAAAGCCACTCAGGGCCGGGTATTTAGCTCACACGCCTGCCTCTCAAGCTCAAGGTCCTGAGCTCGATCTCCGGTACCAAAAAAAAAAAAAAGAAAAGAAAAGAAAAGAAAAAAAGAAAGAAAAGCCATTCAACCCATTGCAGCCAGAAAGCACAGAGAGAGAGGAGGAGGAGTGGACAAGAATACACCCTTCTAGGTCATACCCCAGTGATCCTCCTACTAAGAGACTCCACCTCCTAACAGCGCATTCAGCCATGAACTCTTCGCTGGATCAACCTACTGATGATGTACAGCTCCCATGAATCAATCAAAGAAGTTCCACCTCTGAATACATGAGACTTTTAGGGTACACTTCAGATTTAAACCACAACAATGGTCGTGTTTCATACTTTCTTTTCTACCAGAATGCTATGTAATTCAAAAGATAGTACAGTCTGTGTAGCCAATTTTTGAGTTGTTTTGTTTTTGAAATAGTACTGTGGTGGTAGTTTGAAAGGCATAAGGGAAATCATAGGCAGAACATGAAATGTGGAGATATTGTAACCTTTTTCATAATAAAATACTCCTAAGTGAAACTTGAAGAGATTGGGGGAAACAGGATAGAAAACCAGGGAAGGTAATAAAGATGCATTTTGGGAATGGCTATTGGCCCTCGAAGAGGAGATGGTATGCAAACTGTCATACACTTCTGATGCATTGCACAGTCAGTCCAACCTTATTGAGTAACTCCTTACATTGTCCTACAAAGAAGGTTGCAGAAAGAAGGGAGAGTGAGAGTGGAGAGTAAAAATTATCAAAATGAAATATATATATATATATATATATATTATTCCCCAAGATGAATTATGTACAGCAAATATATCCTATTCAAAAAGAGAGTTGCAGGTGTGGAGCATTAGATGCAAAGGACACAGAGTAAGCAAGTGTGATGCTAGGAGTTCTGAACATGGGACCATCTTTACTCACTTTAGCTGGTTATGTGAGTAGGTACAGTAAATGTGTCATTTGCCATTTACCTATTCACCCTAAGATCAATTGAAAACATAGATGTTTTAGAATACTATAATATTTTCTTAATTTTCAGAATTATAGTTTTGGGGGATAAAAATAGTACATACTATATAATATAGAAAGATTAAAATGTAAAAAACAAATCCAATATCTCACTACTCAAAATGAAGTCATTAAAATTTTGTATATGAATTGATGAGTTGATAGATATAAACATATAAAACTGGAGTCAGAGATATGATCTGGATGATGTTGATTATTCTAAAAGTAATATATAATTTCAATATAATTTTCCAATGTTTTAAACCTAGAAGCAGACAAATTTATTCAAAACATATAAAGAAGAATATAGGTCTTAAAATCCCTAAGCAATATAAAAATATCAATAATGACAGGATTGGCCATATTAGAAAGTGAAATATTTCATGAAGCCATAGCAATTAACATGGTGATATATTTACAAATAAATTTAAATATATGCTACTGGAGCAGATTAAAGGATTGAGAGATATCTAAGTATGTATGAAATCTCAGTATATAATAGTGAAGGTATTTAATAAATGTATAAAAAGTAGGTTATTTGATTTTAAATGAATTAAATCTAAAAGTGGTAAAGCAAACATTATTAGAATAAAATAGAATTTCTTAATGCTAAACTCATAAATTACAAAGACAATAAATGTTACTACCAAAATTTTTAATTTCAGGAAGTAAAGATACTTAAAGAAAAACTACAGTTATACATTACAAGTAATGAATTATCATCTATCTAATATTACATTATTACACATCAATAAGAATAAGACCAAAAGGCTGATATAAATTAGACAAAGGGTATGAAGAGAAGTACAGAAAACAAAAGCCAAATGACCAATATACTCAGAAAAAGATCCACGTGCTTACTTTATATTTAAATTTTCTACTAGAGTTGTACCAGATTCTAAAATGATAGGGGAAAAAAAACAAGAATGTCACAAAGCACAACTTAATGATGCAACTGCATCTTAATCAAATTACTTAAAAGAAGATGCTCATCAATATCAAAATGCATTGACAAGAAATATGAAAATGCATTGACAAGGAAGTTCTCAAAAACTTGGGAGAGTAACTTAACAGCAAAGTTGAAGTTTTTCATACCCTGCAAACTCTCTTTTTAATTTCAGATGTAGTTCTTCAGCTATTATTTTTTTGGTTCTTTTTAATTAAGAAATTTGTTGATTATTAAATGTACAGTTCCTCTTTTGGATGTATTTACTGATTCCTTTTTTTTCTTAAATTCTTTTATTGGAACATTTATACAACACAATTACATTTCTCATTGAGAACTTGTACCTTTACATGAGGCATCTTGGTTCTTATTTTTAACCCATTCCTAGCCCTCCCTTCGCCCCCTCCACCCTTCCCTATTTACAAAGACTTTATTTCCATTTTTTCCATTTCTCATCATTTTTCTTTTCCCTTCTTTCCTTTCCCCTTCTCCTCCCACTACCCCTACCCCTTTGGACCTTTTCTTCCTATTTTGCATTATCGATTATTCATTCTAATCATTGGTACATTTTAGGTATACAATATAATGACATTCATCATTGGAAATTTGCACCTTTACATAATCTCTCTTGGTTCTTATTTTTCACCCTTGCCCAGCCCTCCATTCAACCCCTCCATTCCTCCCTATTTACAAAGATTTTATTCCTATTTTCCATTTTCTCATATTAACTCCATTCCCTTCTTTCCTTACTCCCACCCCTCCCACTTCCTTCCCCTTTGCCCCTTTTCTTCCTATTTCACATTACCTATTATACACTTCACTCCTTATTTACACTTTCAGTTTCTTACACCAGAGAAACTATTCAGTATTTATACATGTGTGTCCTATTTATTTCACTTAAGAGTATTCCCTCAATGTGAATCCATTCAGCTATAAATGTCTCTAATTTCTCATTTTTTATGGCTGAGTAGTACTCCATTTTATAAAAAAACACATTTTCCTTATCCAGTCTCCAGTTGATGAGCATTTGGGCTGGCCCCAAGTTTTAGCTATCACAAACTGTGCTTCTATGAATATGGGTGCACATATTTCACTGTGTTATGATTCTTTTAATTCTTTGGAGAAGATACCCAGAAGGGGAATAGCTGGATCAAATGGGACTTCCAGTCCTAGTTCTTTGACGTATCTCCATACTCATTTCCATAGTGCTTGCACCAGTCTACACTCCCACCAGCAGTGGAGCAGGGTTCCTCTTTCCCCACAGCCCAGCCAGCATTGGTTATTGGTTGATTTTATAATAGCCATTCCCTCTGGAGTGAGGTGGAATCTCAGTATTGTTTTCATTTGCATCTCTCGAATGACCAGTGATGTTGAACATTTTTTCATGTATTTATTTGCTATTTCTACTTCTTTGTCTGAGAAATGTCGGTTCATGTCAGATTCCCATTTTCGGATTGAGTCTTTAAATTTGGGAGGTATGATCTTTTTAAGTTCTTTGTAGATTTGAGATAGTCCTTTGTCTGAGGAAAAGCAGGTGAAGATTTTTTCGCACATTGTGGGTTGTACCTTCACACTGCTGGTGGTTTCTCTGGGTGTGCAGAAGCCTTTTAATAAGAAGAGATCCCACTTGTTGATTGTTAGTGCTAGTTCACCACTGTCAACTGAGGTTTTGTTCATAAAATCTTTTCCTACACTGATGTCTTCAAGAGTTCTACCTAACCTCTGTTCCAACTGGTTCAGCGTTTCTGTTTTAATATTTAGATCTTTAATCCATTTTGATTTTAGTTGAGTGCATGGTGAGAGATACAGGTCTAGTTTTAATCTTTGGCAAGTTGAAGCCCAATTTTTCCAGCACCATTTATTAAAGGGGCTATCTTTCCTCCAGTGAGGGTGTTTGGCTCCTTTATCGAACATGAGATGGCTGAGTGTGTCTGGTGTTGTTTCTGCATCTTCTAATCTGTTCCACTGGTCCTCGGGTCTGTTTCTTTGCCAGTACCATGCTGCTTTTATCACAGTAGCTTTGTAGTATGGTTGCTGGTTGGGGATTGTGATATCCCCTGCCATGTCTCTGGTACCTAGAATTGCTTTTGATATTCTGGGTCTCTTCTTGGTCCAAATGAATTGTTAGATTGTTTTCTCAAGGTCCATGAAGTATGTTGCTGGGATCGCAATTGGAATTGCATTGAATCTATATAGCAGTATTGCAAGTATGGCCATTTTCACTATATTAATCCTTCCTACCCAGGAGCAGGGGATGTCTGTCCATTTTCTGATATCATCTTCAATCTCTCTTTTCAGAGTGCCATAGTTTTCAGAGAAGAAGTCTTTGATTTCTTTCATTAGGTTGATTCCTAGGTATTTCAGTTTTTTGGATGCTATTGTGAAAGGAATTATTTCCCCTATTTCTCTCTCAGTGAGTCTGTCATTGGTGTAGAGGAAAGCTATTGATTTTTGTGTGTTGATCTTGTAACCAGCTACTTGACTGAATTTGCTTATTACATCTAGAAGACTTTTGGTGGAGTTCTTGGGGTCTTCTATATACAGTATCATGGCCTCTGCAAATAATGACAATTTGACTTCTTCATTTCCTATCTTTATTCCTTTTATTTCTTTCTCTTGACTAATTGTCATGGCTAATGTTTCCATAGCTATATTAAACAAGAGTGGTGATAGTGGACATCCTTGTCTTGTTCCTGATGGTAGTGCAAAGGATTTCAGTATTTGACCATTTAGTATGATATTGGCTGTTGACTTTTCACAGATGACTTTTCTTAATTTGAGGTAGAGACCATCTATTCCATTTTTTTAGGGATTTTATCATAAATGCATGTTGGATTTTGTCAAATGCTTTTTCTGCATCTATGGAGATAATCATATGCTTTTTGTCCTTGGCTCTATTGATATAGTGTGTTACATTGATTGTTTTGTGTATGTTGTATCATCCCTGCATCCCTGGGATGAATCCCACTTGGTCATGGTGTATGATCTTCTTTATGGTCTTCTGCATTCTATTTGCCAGTATTTTATTAAGGATTTTTGCATCTATGTTCATTAGGGAGATTGGCCTATAGTTCTCTTTTTTGGTTGGGTCTTTCTCTGCTTTGGGGATCAAGGTTACACTTGCTTCCAGGAATGAATTTGGGAGTACTGATTCCCTCTCAATTTCATTGAAGAGTTTAAAGAGTAGTGGCAGCAGTTCCTCTCTAACTGTCTTGTGGAATACAGCAGTGAAGCCATCAGGACCCGGGCTTTTCTTAGTTGATAAGTTTTTAATTACGTTTTCAATTTCATAGGTTGATATTGGGTTGTTTAGAATTTTTAGATCTTCTTCATTCAACTTTAGTAATTCATATTTATCTAGGAATCTGTCCATTTCTTCTGTGTTGTCCATCTTATTGGCGTATAGGTTATGGAAGTAGGTACTGATGATCCTCTGGATTTCTGCTGGGTCTGCTGTAATGTCACCCTTTTCATTCCTGATTGCATGGATTTGGGCCTTTTCTTTCCTTTTTCTGACAAGGTTGGCTAAAGGTTTGTCAATTTTGTTGATTCTTTCAAAGAACCAACTCTTAACTTCATTGGTTTTTTGTATCGTTCTCTTAGTCTTTACTGCATTGATTTCTCCTCTGATCTTTATAATTTCCTCCCTTGTATGAGCTTTGGGGTTGTCCTGCTCTTCTTTTTCTAGAAGCTTGATGTTCAGCATCAGGTTGTTTAATTGGGCTCACTCTGTTTTCCTAACATGTGCATTCACTGCTATGAATTTCCCTCAAAAGCCTGCTTTCATTGTGTCCCATAGATTCTGATATGTGGTATTGCCATTGTCATTTAATTGAAGGAACTGTCTGATTTCTTCTTTAATTTCCTCTGTAACCTATTGGTTATTCAGAAGTGTCTTGTTCAATTTCCACATGTTTATGAAATTTTTTGAATTTCTTTTGCTATGGATCTCCAATTTCATCGCACTACAGTCTGATAATATACAGGGGATAACTTCAATTCCTTTGCACTTTCTTAAAAATGTTCTATGTGTGAGTATGTGGTCTATTTTGGAGAATGACTCATGTGCAGCTGAGAAGAATGTGTATTCTGATTTTGTAGGGTGGAAGACTCTGTAAACATCTGTTGAGTTCATTTGTTCAAGAGTTCAATTGAGTTCTAGTATTTCACTGCTTATTTTTAGTCTAGTTGATCTATCTATTAGTGACTGTTGGGTGTTAAGGTCTCTGACTACAATCGTCTTAGTGCATATAAGATTTTCAAGTCCGTTAGTATTTGTTTTATATAGTTGGGCACACTAGTGTTTTTTGCATAGATATTTATGATTGTCATATCTTCTTGGTTTGTTCCCTTTACAAGGATGTAGTGTCCTTCTTTATCTCTCTTAATCAGTGTTCATTTGAAATCTACTTGATCTGCAAAGAGGATAGCTACTCCTGCTTTTTTTCGGGTTCCCGTCACGTGGAATATTGTTTTCCACCCTTTAACTTTCAGTCTATAAGTTTCCTTTTGCATTAAGTGTGTTTCTAGTATGCAGCATATTGTTGGATTTTGCTTCTTGACCGATTCTGCCAGGCTATTTCTTTTGATTGGTGAATTGAGACCATGAATGTTGATGGTTATAACTGAAACATATTGGCTTATCATTGCCATGACTTTTCCTTTTTGTTGGGTTCTCCCCCTTTACATTTAATTTCTTGTCATGCCAGATGGGTTCTTTCTACTTTGCTTCCTGGGGTTGTGATCCTCAATGTCTGTTTCTAGGATATTGTGTAAAAATTTTGGAGTGCTGGTTTGGTATTCATGAAGTTCTTAAGGTGCTCTTTCTCATGAAAGTTTCTTATTTCTCCATCAATTTTGAAAGATAGTTTTGCAAGGTACATCAATGTGTGTTGGAGGCTGTTTTCTTTTAGGGCTTGGAATACATCACTCCAAGCTCTTCTTGCCTTGATGGTTTGTGTTGAGAAGTCTGGTATGATTCTGATGGAATTTCCTTTGTATGTGATTTGTTTCTTTTCTCTAACTGCTTGTAGAACTTTGTTCTTCTGTTGAGTTTCTGAAATCTTAACAATTATATGCCTGTGTGTAGATTTTTTTTGATCAAGGCTATTTGGAGTCTTATATGCCTCACTTATCTATATGTCAAGTTCTTTTCCCCTGCTTGGGAAGTTTTCTGCCATTACTTCTGTGAAGACATTTTTTATGTCATCTGCACTCTCTCCTGTTTCTTCATTGACTCCAATCAGTCTTATGTTATTCTTCTTTGCACCGTCTAGCAGCTGCTGGGTTGATTTATTGTGTTCCCTTATAATTTTGAAACAATTTTTCTTTTCCTAGTCATTAATTGCAATTTTATCTTCTATATCTGAAATTCTGTCCTCACTTTGGCTCATTCTGCTGTGTAGACTTTCAATGGAGTTTTTCTGTACTGGAAATCTATTTGCATCTCTTTTATGGATTCCATTTGTTTCCTATGTTGGGATTGCATCATGTTCCTGAGCTCCCCTCTAGATTTATTAATCATGTCTTGCACTAGGAGCACAATTTCTCCTGTTATCTGAGAAATTATTTCTGATTTCATTTTTTCCAGATCCCCTTTTGTTGCCAGTTCAGTGGGTCCAGGTGGCTGAGTATCAGAGTGTTCAATCTCATTTCCCTTTGGGGTTGCTGTAGGTGATCTGGAAGTCTGGTTTTGAGACTTATTTACGTGTTTTCTCATTTTGATGAGGGGGCCAGTTTGTGTTCTGATGGCACCCACGTGGCTCACCTCCCCTGAGCTGAGAGGGGTGTGACAGGGTTAGAGAATGGTGGTAGGGATGATGGCCCAGAAGCCCCTTCCTCTGGGCTGGGAATCTCTTCAGTTATTTTGAATGCAGAGACACTGTCAAATATATGTATTGCAACCTTAATTAGAATAATGAGAATTTGGAATAACTCTAGTGCTCAGAATCAAGAACATGAATTATCTCATTAAAACTTTATTAAATGCCTATTACTTGCTATACTTTGCAATTGACATTTGCAAATCATTGAATGAAACACAAACATCCATTACTCTATAAATTGTGATATATCCATATAATATTGTACTATAAAATATTATGCATGAAGAAGCTTAATAATATAACAAGGTTAGAACTTCAAGAATATAACATTGAGTGAAAGAAGATGTTACAGAATATTTCGTGTTATAGCTGTCCTTCTATATCCATGGGTGATTGCTTCTAGGATCTCTCTTGGCTAGCAAAATCCAGAAATGTTCAAGTCTTTTCTGTAATATGGTACAATATTTACAAATAATATGCACACATTCTTCTGTATCTTTTAAAATGTCTTTACATGTAATATCTGTATTAGCTTTTTTGTCACTGTAACCAAATACCAGAGAAAAACAACTTTGAGGACTTAAGATTTATTTTGCCTCACATTTTCAGAGGTTCAGTCCATGGTCAACTAGCTCCTTGGCTTTTAGGTCTATGATGAGGCAGAAACATCATGCCAGAAGAATACAGCAAGGGAAAATTGTTCTCTATGGCAGCCAAGAAGCAGAGAGGGAGGGAAAGAGCCAGAGAGTAGGGGATCAGAAGCAAGATATGGTTCCTAGGGTCATCCCCTCCCTCATGAACCAAGCCCTTGAAGTAGTCCCAACCTTTTAAGTTTCCATTACCTTCCAATGATGCCATCAAACTGTAATCTCATTAATGAATTAATCCAGTGACATTAGAGCACTTACGATACAGTCACTTTCTGAAATCCTCACCTATGAATATAGGAGACTTTTCAGAGATATTTAAGAGCCAAACCATAAGAATACCTAATACAATATTACTCTTATACAAATATCTGTTGTAAGATTTAGAGAATAATGATAAGAAAAAAAGGCCTGTATATGTTTGGCACAGATGTAATTATCATTGCAATAATTTGACTTTTGGTAGGTTGAATCTATGAATGTAAAATCTGTATTTCAAAATTTAAGGAATATTTAAAAACATAGACATGGAATTCGATATAATTCATATATAAATGTTTTCAACTTATGTAAAATTATCTTTTTAATAGAGATTCATTTAAAAATAATGGTAACATTTTGAGAAAAAAAAGATTAGTGAGGAATACAAGAATACATAATTTTATCATTAAGGTTTTGTTTATATAGGAAAATAATATATTGACATAATTACAAATCTGCTGATGTTTTGGTACATTACATACACTTGGTTGTTATAAATGATATATCAAAAATAATCATTCAATATCTAGGATGGTAAAGTAGCTTAGATATTTCATTTTGTGCCAAGATAAGCACTTTAAACATTTCAACTAGATCTCTATGCCAATAGACAGGAAGAGGAAAGGAAAATGGAGGACATAGTTCTTTTCATTAATGGTACAATGTAGAAACTGCACATATCACTTCTATCATTACTTTATTTGCTAGAATACAGGCTCATGACCATCATAGCAGTAAAAGAAATTGGATATTGTTTTCTTTAATTGGGTTTTTATGTACCTGAGGTAATTCTTTTATTATTACACTGGAAATGGAAGGGGAAAAAAAGGAATTGAGGTGTGTTATGTACTTGTACCAACTTCCCAGAAGGAGTGTGATTATTATATATTCCACACACACAGTAAGAAAAATTTGAAAAAATTGAATTGGAGAATATTTATGAGGGAACAACTGCCAATTTCTACCATAGATACTTGTGCTCATGTCTGTTATTTTTCAATATTCTGTATAATTTTTCTTTGTAGACAGTCATATTATTTGAGAATAGATGCAGGTGACATCTTTTTTTTCTAATCTTTATATTTGTTTTGTTTGGTTTTGTTTTTTGGTTTTGCTTTTACTTTGGTCAGGACTCAATAATAATGTTCAATAGGACCAGGAATGATGGATAGACTTTTCATTCACCTCCTTCTCCTGAAACATAAAATTATTATCAATTAATTAATTTTAGTATAATTTTAAGAGATTACTGTATTCTTCTGAAAAGGTCAAAGAAAGATGGGACAAGAATATAAGCTGGAGAAAAGTGAAAAGATGATCACAAAATTTCCAGCAAACAACCACTAGTTTGGATCAAAGAATAATTGATGGGGATGATGGAAACACTTGCTTAGTTTCAAAAAGATTTCAACCAGCATAGAAAGAAAAGCTTGATTTCGAGATATATTTTGAAGACAGAGACAATGCTATTTGCTAATGAATTGTTTTATAGTGTACATATATAAAGTATAATGAAAAAGTAAGAATAATCAATGACTCTTTGGCTTGTGGCTTAAATAAAATTAAATGTAAAACTATTAACTGAGATGATATGAGAAGATTCACAAGGCAAGTCAGGAGGCAGAAATGACAAATTATATTTTGGCCAAGCTTCATTGAGACAACTATTAGAAATTAAAATAGAGGTGGTAAATCAGAATTTGGAAAATGATGTTTGCCACTTAGAAGCAATTTTTTGGTTGTCATATAAAATTTAAGTGTTTGTATATGGATAGTATTTAAAGATGTAAACCTGAATAGAAGCATCATGGGGTGAATATAGCAAAAAATAATAAAAGTCTGAATTTAGAGGTCTAGATGAAAAAAGGAAAATTCAATGTCTGTGAATATAAGGCTCCAGTAGTGTAGGACAAAAAATAGAGAAAGTGGGTCTTGAAAATTTGACTAAGCATAGAAAATTCTGCTTAGAGTTTGAATAAAATAAAAGTTGAAATCAGACCTTTACATTTCATCTAATGGGAGTTATATCCTACTTGCTAAATACATTCATAATGGAATAAAGAAAATGATAGCTTGATTAACTTCAGGTAAGAAGATGGAGGAGAGTTGGAAAGTACACAAAGAAGGAATTTTCCAATACAGTAAAAATGAAAAAGTTGCAAAATGAAATCACATGTTGAGACAAGAGTTTTTTATTTTCCTTTTTAATAAATGGAGATTTTTCTATGTTTGTATGATAATAGAAATGATACAGTAGAAAACTTGACAGGTTAGAGAATAAACCTCAAAGCAATGAATTTAACAAGGACTCAGAGCAGATTGGGTAGGCATTAGTCAGGTACATAATATAATATTAACTCATCAGAGGTAGAGAGGGTTAAATAGGGAGGGAATGTATGAAAGGAAGTAATTGTTTGGTAGATGCTGTCTCATCTCTTGATCACACCTTCTCTCTCTCTTCTACCTGAAGAATATTTCCTTGGTTTGAATGTTCCCTCCACAACTCATCTTGGAATTTAATTACTATTTTAAAGGAATTAATAAGCAAGCAGGCCTTTACAAAATGGCCAAGCTCTAAGGCCTTTATCTTTATGAAGACATTAATGCCATCATTGTGGAAGTGAGTTAGTTATCACAGGAATGGTTTGCGAATAAAAGGGGAGTTCAGCTCCTCCCTCTCTTGTTCTATCTCACCAGCACGGTTGCTTCCCCTTCTGCCATGTTATGACCGTCAAATGCCACTTTCATGCTCTTGAATTCTATTTAGAACTATGAGTTGACTAAACTTCTGTCATATGTTTTAACAGCAACAGCAAGTGGACTAAGGCACTAATTATTACTCTTTCACCTGGTTTCCATTAAGTTTATTGGTGTACTATTCAGCCATAAAGAATGAGAAGCTCAAGACATTTATAGCTAAATGGATGCACATTGAGGCCATACTCTTAAGTGAAATAAATAGGACACACATGTGTAAATACCAAATAGTTTCTCTAGTGTGAGAAACTGAAAACATAAATAAGGTTCAAAATGTATAACTGATAATGTGAAATAGGAAGACAAGGCCTGAAGGAATTGAGGAAGTGGGAAGGGGTAGGGGAAAGGAAAGAAGGCAAAAGAAAAAAATATGAGAAAAGGAAAAAATGGAAACAAAGACTCTTTCACTTTTAATAATCATTGCTCGTTTTCCTGTATAGTGTTACTACCAAGTATGCAAATTTAAACAATATAATTTACTTGTACCTGTTTTTGAATTTTATATAAAAGGAATTAGTGGCATTTCCTTGAATTGTTTCCTTAAAGCTAATGTTAAGCTTTAGTTTTTCAATTGTCGTTCATCTTTTCCATGGCTATAGCTTTTTAATTATTACCTCTGTGCAATAGGCAAATGGGAAAACAGACGTGTTTTATGTCGATGGATATATTAAAGCTTTAATCTAAGAATGACGAAAATGGGAGATAATGCATTTGTGTGCCAGAGTGTATACATCAGTGTTAAAGCAAGTGTTTAGCATCCATGAGGCCCTGGGTTCAAGTTCCAGTAACAAAAATAAAATATTTCAATTTTTAAAATAATAAAAAACGTTTTATTTACAAAAATAGCATACTATTCCATTAAAAGCACAAAGAATACTATAACCTCATAAAAATACAGCTACAAGGACCATAATATGTATATCAGAAGTATAGAATAATGATATATGCTTTATTCCTTCTTTCCCCAATTTAATTGGCACTAATGAGAAGATATTTGTTTTTCAAAGGCATTTAAATAGCTTGAAAAAATTTTTGGAATACAGTAAGCAATTTAGATTAATTCTCATAGCAAAAACTTCATATTATAATAATCAGTCAATGTTTTCAGTACTATATGTTGGAAACAACTCACCAAAATGTCCAACTTGCATTAACAAGAATATAATGAAAGTAGCTGTAAGGGCAGAATAACCCTCTGCATGAGTAGCTGACATTTTTTGTGTGTGATATTCAAATATATAATCAATTTTGTTTCTTCTCAAATTTACTGCAGTGGGTTTTTATGTGTAAATAAGATGGATGCAATGCAATGAACACATTTATAGCAATCATTTGTCTAGTCACTAAAACATATCTTCCTGAACCTTCTCTGAATGCAGAGACATAATTTGCATATGAAAGATGCATTAGAAACTTAGAAAGCAAAATAATATTCATTTTCTAATAAATAAAATATTCCTTTTACTAAAGCCTTTTTCCTCTCTAAATTCAGAAAAAATATATGGTGATCATAAGTCCTCTGAAAACTCCGTAGACTTTTAAGTTGTTGCTTTTATTAATTTGTTTCTAAGTAGTAACTGGGTTTGGAAATGAGGAGGGAAGTCATAAGTCAAATATAAGATGTTCAATGTAAATTAGAACATACCTGAACCATAGAAGGTACCTACATTTACTACTCACCAACAGAACAATGATAATTGCATTAAGAACATACTATATAGAATACAGTAAGTGCCAGGTACCTCACTAAGTGTTGTATGTGCATTATAAAATTTAACCTTAATACATAGGTGAGGACTTATTTTATCATATCCACTAGCACAGATGTAGAAACGGAGGTCTGTCTCTCACAGCCAGGACTCAGTGATATTCCATGGCCGGTATGGAGGACTCTTTATACATGTTCATGATGGCATCTTACTACTGCTCCACACTAGTCACCTTATGCCGTGTCTCCAAGACACACCAAGTTCTTTGCTGTCACTAGGCATCCCTTCATAATGGATCAATTTTTAAGAGTTTATAATTATTAGTGTACATTAATTATACAAACTTACATGTTTCCTTATGACATTTCTGTGCATGCATATAATGGATTTACAATGCCCAGCAGGTTCCACATCTTCTCTAATTTTCCCAAATGAATCTAGCAAATATTGATCTCTCCTACTCTTACCTCTTCAACAATTAGCCAGTAGTAGCTCACCAGCCAGTTTAGCTCCAATATTTTAATGTATTCATTCTTTTCTTCTAACTGAATAATAATTCACTTGATAGAAAAGGTGTTTATTGTTCAACTTTTATAGTCTTAAATATAACATTGCCCATTTCAAATATATTCACCAAGTATTCATTATTTTCCACTTCCTGACTCCACACTATAGCCATCTCAAAACATAAAACTTATTACAACATAATCTCAAGTGCTTGGAACCTACTATAGGAAATCTTCACAAAAAACAAATACTATGTGTGACACTTTATGGTACAGGTTCTTCCAGATGTATGCATGGTGTCATTTGATCCCTTACTCTGAGATTTATCTGGCAACTATTGATCTCTCCCTCCTCTTAATTTTCCCCATGGAAAGGTTACATTGAAAAAGGACATGTTGGACCCTGAACTCAAATTCAGTGGTACTGTGAGAAGTAGAACCTGGGTTCTTTGGGCTCTAGGTCCATTACTATCAGTTAAAAACTAGACCCCTAATAAAGGATGTTACAGGTTTATTCTTAAAGAACCAAATGCTAACAGCTTGGCTGCCAGCCTGTCACAGAGTTATTAGGAGGTGATGGAACCTCTTAAAAGGAAGTTAGGCCATTTGGGATATGCCTTGAAGGGATATTGAGAATCTGGCCCCTTCCTCTTTTTCTCTTTGTTTCTCAGAAACCATGAAGGAAACATTCCTCCTCCACCATGTGCTGCCTGCCATAATATGCTGTCCTTGCTACAGGCCCAAACCAATGGAGTCAAGTGTCCATGGAGTGCAGACTCAGAAACCAGGTCAATAAACCTTTGCTTCTTTTAAGTTGACTTTCTCAGGTATTTTCTCATAGTGATAAAAAGGTATTTTTTCATAGCTAGCATAAAGGACCTAAACACAATCTGAGTATAAAGGACACATTTATTGAATTATTAATTTCCAGAAACTAAGTTACTGAAGATACAGGGGTTGTTGCAGTTTGGATTTTCCCAATACAAGGCACTGAGACAAGGAAATGCTAAGAAGTACTCTACTTAGTAGAAACCACAGGAATCACAAGAAGAAAAAAAAGTAGAAAAGTGAGAGGAAAATGGGAAAAAATATAAGGAGGAAATTGGTCTTGATTCTGTTAGAGATACTCAGAGAAACTCTGAAAAAATATCAAGATTCAGGGGAGAGTGTGGCTTAAAGACCATCTCTTACCTGCTTTTGGTTGAGGATTGCATAATGGGGAAGGACTATCATCTGCTATCTATTTTTAGTGGCCTTTTTCAGGGAGGTAGGAAAATGCAGGCCCTTGAGGTGGTAAGAAGTCAGCCTTCCAGGAAACTTTATTCCACAGCTACAGATGATCTCGGGAGGAAGAGAAGATATCAAGCAGGCCATCACCAGTATCTGTGTAGAGATAATTATGACAAACATATTTGTTCATGGGCTTTGCCTTCTTGGAAGGGACATTCTCAGATAAGAAGTCCTCTAGTGTTGATTCTGGAGAGGAGGTTTACCATCCATCACCATCACTGGCAGACACAGGACATGCACATGCACTGTTTTTACCACACCTCTATGAATAATTTAAATGTTTCATGCTCATGTGTCAAGGATAAATTTGCTTTAGCACCCACATAATGATTCTAGAAGTAAATGTGCGGGCTCATCTCGAGAAGCAGCACTTCATGTTCTCTCTAGTCACATTTTCAGCCAAAAACACTATCAATGAAAAATCACTCTCACAAATACCAGGACCAGAAATGAGTTCGAAAAAAGTGTTACATTAATGTAGATTGGCCACAAAACAATCCTGACAACTAATAAAGATATTCTCTTACAAGAAAGTTATTGGTCACGTGTTTTTATATTTAGGAAGTCCGATGGAGGTAGAGGTAGAGATGCACTAGCCAGACTTCCCATTGAGAAAGGTCTTGGTAGTCAGTCATTGCGTGGAGCTGTGAGATAATGTCTAGCTACCTCCTCCTTTGGTAGTGGATGGTATGTCTGTTTCAGCTGCAGAGAGCCACCATGTCTACAATTGAGCCCTCCTCAGGGCAGCCCCAGCCAGTAACCAAGGAAAGCAGGTAGGAGCCAGATGTAAAGGGCCATTCCCCATGAGAAAACACTGATAGTCAAAACTTGGTCTCGTCTGAGCCTGGCTTTGTTGAGTCTGATCACAGTTTGACTTCTCCTTCTGATCAAAATTGCTTCTATCTCATTCCTTCCATTGTTACTGATCTCTAATAATGTCTCCTACCCTACACTTCATTTCAGCATCTGCTTCTAGAGAATCCAAACTATATGAAGAAATGTGGGGAGACCTAATATTTAAAATGAGTCAAGTTATTCATAGATTGCCATAGCTATAAGGAATTTAAAAAATAATCCTAGGCCAATGTTTTGATTTAAAATTTGAAGAGGTCAAGTGAGCTGCCCCCAAGTGGCAGAGACTTCAACAAGAATTAGTATTCCATTTCAAGTGAGAGAATACATTTACATTATTGTGATTCCTAAATGTGGGTTTCCACATAGTGGGAAAGAAGGTTAATGACAACCAAAGAAATATGATCAAGATGCATTTAATCAATTTTAGAAATACTTGAAGTATTACTGCATATTACACTTCTTATACTAGATTGTGTGTGTGTGTGTGTGTGTATGTGTGTGTGTGTGTCCAAGGAGTGTACAAATATGCTTGGGATCTCAGCACTGTGCTACATCCCCAGGCTTCACAACCCTCCAACTTTTTAATGAACAGGGTTTCTCTAAGTTACTATTTTTGCCCAGACTGACCTCAAGCATGTGCTTCTCCTGGCTCAGCTTCCCAAAGTGCTTTATACTAGATTATTTTGAAGTGATGAAACTAGGGCTCAGAGATTTTCAGTATTTGTTTCTATAATTTACACTATTAGTAATTGCTATTGTCACAGGTTTAATCAACTACTAGATGAGAGTATTTGGGGGAAATAATGAATTCACAGCTATAGAAGCATATCCAGGTTTTATCTTTTCCACTTTTGTACCTACCAATCTGACTTCCAACTGCCAATGACTGATGAGTATGGTATGTGTTTCAGATTATAATCTTGGCTGGGGATTTAGCTCAGTGGTTCCTCCACCTACCTTTCAAGTGGAAGGTCCGGAGTTCGATCCCCAGTACCAAAAAAAGAAAAACAGATTATGATCTTGGACTTTAAGACTGGCTTCAAGAGTTTTGCTAGCTGATGAAAATGATGACAAAACCTCCATTGTTTGCTTTTTTTTTCCTCTTTTGTTTCACAATTTCTCCAAAATAAACAACTTGCAAGATTCCTTTTAAAACAACTAAAATATCTCAATAGCTTGATTTGATAATTTGTAAAAAGGGAATACATAAACTCTACCAAAATTTAATTTAATTTCAAAAAAGTCATTTTATTTCTGAAAAATACATTATAGTATTTTCTATTTCTTTTTAATTAGCCCTTTGGATTCATAGGGTAATGATTTATCTTCTCTCTGGGTAAAATTATGTGTTTAGTCTACTAAAAATGACCAAATATTCTCCACGTTAATATTGTTAATTCATTTTATTTATACGTATATTTCCCAGACTTCTTTTTTGCAGTTCTTTGATAAGAAGTATGTCACAAATGAACATGCCTTTGGACAGCTTTGAAATCTTGGACAAAAATCAATCAAACTGACTCTAAAACTGGCCAAAACTAAATTAAAAAATGAAAAGGAAATTTTAAATTATTTTATACAGATTATTTGATAATAAATTAACTGAAATCCCGAAAAAAATGTTTCAAAATAAGACAATAAGCTTTATCTTGTATTTCCAAAAATGTTTCATCTGCACATGCAAAAATGGAAACATCAAATAGACTGTCACATACACAAACACACACACACATACACACACACTCAAAATAACAAAGCCATATGATCCTGGAACTACAAATAGATAACACATTTTTTGGCTGATTAATCTCAAATTCAAGTGTTTTGTCTGGGCTTTGAAATTGAACTGTAATACAATAATGTAGCCCAAAATACATTTTGGATTCAATTTGGTAATTCCTTGTCTTGTTAATTAGCGGTAAGATTTTGAATTCCTATTTAAAAATCAGTCTTCATAAATGCCTAAGCCTCAATTGTATATGCAAATTCCACACATTTTTGTACTGCTTGGAATAACTGCATATGCAAACAGGTAATTTGACAGTTAATGATTCATTTGCACATGAAAACCTACAATTTTAACATACAGATGCCAATTGGTGGATGTACATAATATTCCATGTGGACCCTGTTTGCCAGGTCTCTTTTTTTCTCTTTTTAAAGAAACCAATCCTCAGACAATACTTTCTTTTTCATTTTCATTAAGGAAAATGTATTAATAGTCCAGTAATATTAAGGTAGGAAAATATTTTAAAATTATAAATATCTTTGAAAAACTGTTTTATGCCTAAATTTTTATTCAAGAAACAACATTTGGACATTTGAGTCCCAAACCTAGAGCATATACTGTGTATATTCATGTGATGCCTGCATATGTTTGATTAGAAATATGAAATCATGATGCTGCTGAGTCTTTATTTATCATCTTAACACTTTTCAACCTGAAAGAACATAAAAGCTTTTTTCTTTAAAAGACCAATATTTAAAGGGTGTTGATTTATGTAGATCAATAATTTATCAACTTGCTGTCCTTCCTTGCTGCCAGCCAGATGCTTCTCCCTTTGCTCGGCCAGACGATATCAGCTGCAACACATAATGGCCTCTGCTTCATGTAGAATTAAGATCATAAATATTTTAAAAATCCTGCTACAGGAAGTAAGGAGAGTTAGTGTGGGGGTAAAAGATTTTACTGGTTTATTGTGAGAGTAGAACAAGTCTACATATTTTATGGGTTGGTTTTATCAGAAGTGGAGGCAGGGACATATCTTAGCCTGATTTTTATCTCCTAACAAGACTGACAGACCAAAGTCTTTTCATAGCAATTTAATGAAAACATCTGGTGAAGCTTTCTAGGGGATGAACACACTGCAGAGTGTTCCTCTGGTATCAGTTGGCATGGCAACCAGTAAAAGACTATTCAACATCAGTAGGTTTCAAAAAGGTTGAGGCCCAGTTGAAAATCCATTTGGGCGCCTACCTGCAAAATTCTTTTGAAAATGAACTAAATCTTTTCTTAGGGCTCTAGAGACTGAACCAATATGTACAACTGTGGCTACTTCAATCTTAAATAATTTTCAAAACATGGGATTAATGATTCCAGTCACCAGAGGTATTACAGAAAATAGGGATTTACTGGCACTGTGCTGGAGAGGATATGAGTTGAAATATGGTTGTTGTTTCTCTTTGTGTCTTATCATACAGGAAACAAAGTGCTATTTTGAAATGTCTATAAATTTTAAGTTAAGATGGTCAAATAAATGAAAGAAAATCTTTACAGGTTATTTTTAAAGAGTAAAAAACTAAATAGGATATTTGATGACTTAAGTAAAAAACAGATTTAGAATATTTATATTAATATACAGGATTTTTTAAAAAAGTCAGCATTTTATACTAGAATATTCTAGATCAATTACTTTTTATATCTAGTATAAGCCAGTTTATACATATATTTTGATATGAGTAATTACAATTATTTTAAAGTCAAACATTAAGAAGGGTTTATGGAAGCATAATTATTATAAATTACAACTAAACTAATGTAACTTTAAACAAAATGAAAACATTCCATGATATTTTGCCCAAATATGTGTTATATCCCATGGCAGATTTCCAGCCAGAATTCTAAAGTGAAATAAAGGGAAAAAGAAAGAGTTGTTTAAAACTATATTTTAAAAATTTTAAAACATGAGGAAAATAAATCATACACATTACATCATTGCCCTGACCATGAGTTAAGACTCAAGCATTTTATTAAATTTCCATTCAAAAGAGGATATCATCATAATTAACTTTTAAATAAAGAACTTACTTAAAATTCAATTAATAATATTGCTTTTGAATAATCAAACATTCAGCACTCCATAAAACTTATGCAACGGAGCCCATCAATAACCACTTACTGACACCACAATATTTACAACAGATCTATGTCAGTGTCATGTGCTGTTACTGCCACCCCCTCAGGTAGCATGAGATTTAGAGATGTCACTGAATGGTCTATGAGTTCTTTCAAATCATGCCATTGGGCATATTCAAAGCTGAATTTATTAATATTATGTGTAAGTAATTGTAGTTATACTATATTACATTACACTGCTTCAGAAGAAATAAAAATATTTGTAAGTGTTGATTCAGTTCACTATAAAGAACAAAAAACCAAAAGATTTGGATCCTTTTCAAGGTTATAAATGTGATCTGAAAGACAGGAGGCTTTCCCTCTTTACAATCTTCATTCCTTCTCAGGAGAGTGGAAAAAGGAAGGCTTTCCTTTTTGCTCCCACAGAACTATGGTAAACAGGGTAATTTTTATGTGACAGGATTTTGAAAACATATAGAATTCTAAAATGTAAATCTTTATTGCTGCTAATAAAGTAGGGCACATTTGAAATTGAAATTTTAGGATTAAAATATCAACATGATCAAAGCATACCTTTCATTCTGAAGCTTTAGAAATTCAATAATTTTACAGCTTCACCATGAAGCACCAAGCAGCAACTTTTCCTCTTGGTTTTAGAAGTGAAATATATTCCCTTAGATTTATCTCTCTTCCTCTCCATCATTCTGGCCTTTGTCTGAAAATTGCCCAGTTAACGACTGTTTCATCATTACTATGAAGTAGTTAGAAAGGAAAATCTTTGCTCACTCTCCAGTGACATTCATAACATCTTTGGCCCTTTACAGGGGGCCAGAGCACAGCACTAACACAATACGTAACAATTGCAATAACTTATAGATCTTCAACTAAATGCCAGGCACTATGCCAGGATTTTGACACATATTATCTCATTTTCCAAATTTATTCATCTGACCAGCTCCAAAAAATAATTATTATTATGCTGTCTTTACAGATAAGGAAACTAAGACTGTCAGACATTAAGTAATTAATCCTAAAACAATGATTGTGAAGATATTCCCAATTCTATCTATCCACAAATTTGTACATATTTGGGGAAATTGGAAGACCAGAGAAGGGAATTTTTAAATTTTTATGTAAGTAGAAAGGAATGTATATATGGATCAGAGAACGACTTTTGGCTGAAAGTCCTAAGGAGGAAACTATTCTCAATTCCTGTTTTCAGTCCCCAAACCAACCCTACAGAGCAAGTCTTAAAAGCTCCCAGAACTCGAGGCCCACTTCAGTCATTTAACAATAGTAATAGTAAGTTAATCTTATGTGAATGTGAGGATCTGCCTGCCCTCTACCTTCCACAGAGAAACAAATGCTAGTAACGAATAACACACAAGATTTTATTCTCTTCCTCTGCTTTACTTCACCAGCCCTTGGACAATGCTCCCCACCCTCAACCCCAGTAGGTGTATTCATCTCTATCCTTCAGGTCAGTGGGCTGAGGGACAAAGGATGGAAAAAATAGACAATTAGTGTGACATATGAATTTAATTTACATGCACAAAAATATATTTTAATTATAACATGTGTTGAATATAGAGCCCTAGAGAACTGACAGTTGTGATTTGTGTCTTGCTAATCTTGTTTCATACAATGCTGCCAGCACTGGCTATCACCAAAGTGGAAAAGTTCAAAGAGCCAAGAGGTCTCAGGCAAATCTCCAGAGTGAGAGGAACATTTTACAAAATAACAGAGGTAGCTCACCAGTAAAAGTTTGAGCTGAAGAGAAAATTATAAGATAGTTTGGTCTCTATTCCATCACATGCTGACGATTCCAATGTATTGTTCCACTGTGACTTCAACCACTATATCCACAGGACTCCCCATACTTCAAACCCACTTCTGAAAATTTATCTTATACCCAAATCTGAAGACCATCCAGCATAATAACCTTTATCCTGAAAAATAGCAATATCTTCTACTTCAGTATTTATCCATTTACCACTCATAAGATGCATACACTCATTTAGTTTTCAAATGGAAGGAAAAAGACAGTGTAAGCATGAATTAATAGCTCATCTCCCCCCAAAATAAGCTAAAATGAAGGAGTAGTGTATCAAAATAGTTTTAGAATAAGTCATGTACCAGCCCTGGAAAATTCAATGGTGAGAAGAAATTGGTAGTTCCCTGGTTAGCTATATCAATAGAGATGCAAAAAGCAGTTTGGAAGGGTATTTCAGAGATGTTGGAGCCTGGCCACACAGTCATATGAATGCCTGTCAGATATGTAGAAATGTGGAGACAACATGTTAACTGCTTGTCAAAAGCATAAAGAGAACTAGCACATAAACTGCGGGGGCATCTTGAACATCTTACTGATAAGTTTTTGCCTGAGATGAAGTTTCAAGAACGGGTAAGCTTGATCCAGAGAAGCGGGAAGAACAACCCAAATAGAGTGGGCAGAGATTCTCATACAGGGAAAATGATGTGATAGTAAGAGAGTTAACTCTTGCTGAATCCAAATAGTTAACACTGTGAAGTAGATGAGATTTATTATCACTTCTGAAGCATTCAAAGATTTACACTGAGGTGAAACATAGGAAAGAATTATTCTTGGATAATTTTTCATGTGACATTTAAAAGTACCCTCCATTGATAGAAATGTAGCAATTAAATAAAATGGTTTATCTTCAATGAAAATAAAATGGTAGAATTGAGCTTTGTGAACAACAGGATGGGATAGTGGAAAGTAACCACCTAGCTTAACCTCCAACACCCTCTATGCTGAGAACTAGCTGTGATATTTTTTAATATATGAGTTGCACCAAAATATCTCTCATACACATGTACACACACATGCACATACATACGTACACGCACATCCCTTGATTACAAGTGTCAATATTCCTTTCCCAAAATAAGAGATCATAGTAGTCTGAATTTAATGTTAAATCTTGAGTGGACTCTAACAATAAGGAATATATTATTGTCACACTTACATTGACTAAAAAAAACTGTTAAACTGTTTAAAAACTCATCTGAAGTAGAATTTTACCACTATATTGAATGTCTTAAATTCCAGTTAATTGCACCAAGATCGAGTATCAAAATATGGTTTTTTGGGCTGGGGATTTAGCTCAGTGGTGCTGCCACCTGCCTTGCAAGAGCAAGGTCCTGAGTTTGGTCCCTGGTACCAAAAAAAAAACAAAAACAAAAAACCCCAAGACAAAGTATGGTTTTTTGTTTTGTTTATTGCTAGTTTAGCTATCTGTTTTGATTCTTTTTATAGTTATGCTATTCAAATCCTGACAATACCTCAGAAAAAAATTAATAGGATTTTATTTAACTTTAATCAACAAACATTTATTAGACATCAAGAATATTACCACTCCCACACCCAAATCCCATTGGCTGCAGTACAGTGTCCTGCATCATAAGGGAGCATGAAATAGGAAGTGATCTGTTCAGTCTGAGAGGTCAGGGAAAGGTTTCGCAAGAGACAAGATATTTGAGCTGCAGTTTAAATGATGGATAGGACTCAGTTGGATGGAAAAGGGGCAGAAAGAAGAGAATTCCAGAGAGAGAGAAAACAATTGACCTGTGATTATAAAGCCTTTCAGGGGGAGGAATATGAAATAATTTGAAATTCATTCTAGAAAATAAAGCTAGATAAGTGACTTTGCTGTTGAGGACACTGGATCCCATGTGTGGAATTTTGTATTATTCTTCAGAAATGAAAAGAATAGTTGAGTGTGGATGGCCAGTCAACAGTTGCCTTAGTGCCTCAGTGGAAGAAGAGTTGAACCAAAAATTCTCCACATCTCAAATTTTAGGTCAGCATCTGAAGAGCAAGAATACAGGGGGAATGGGCCGGGGACTTAGCTCAGTGGTTCCGCAGCCTGCCTGGAAAGTGCAAGGACCTGAGTTCAATCCCTGGTACCAAAAAAAAAAAAAAAAAAAAAGAAGAATACAGGGAGAGACTTGCAGAAAGCACTAATATAATTCCCTCAGGTTGGGGTTGGAAGCATTTATTTCTTCTTTTATTTAACAAACCTTTACTGAGCCCAGTGCTACATACAGGAGAAAACAAGATTAAAAGAAAAAGGTTTTTTTTTTGATACCTGGGATCAAACTCTGGTCCTTGCACTTGCACAGCAGGCCGTGAAACCACTGAGCTAAATCTCTGGCCCTTAAAAGAAATTTTAAAATGCACCTTTAAAGAGCTAGCCCAATAGTGAGAAAGATAGAGTAGAAACAGTGTATGACACAAGAGTGAAATGTGTAGACTATTATTGGAAGTGTACCTACCCTCCATCCACTCTAGGAGCTTTCTTGGCAAAGACAATCCAAGGGCTAAATCTTAATTTATTAGTAACCATTAAACACATAAATTCTGTATGGCCCTGAAATTTCAGTCTCAGTTTCTTCATTTGTAAAGAGAAGGGATCAGGTTGAACTAGTGATTTTCATTTCCAGCTGCATATTAGACTCAACTGGGGAGATTCTGAAAACTACCAGTGCCCGGAACCTACTGCAGACCAATATTAAATGAGTGCCTTTGCAGGTGGGGCCCAGCCCTTATTACTTATTTAAGGCTCCCTCGGTAGGTGATTCTAATGTGGACCCAAGATTGAGTATCACTGAATGGAATTATTTTTGAGGTCATTGTAGCCTGAGTAGAAATTTTGAAAAGCAGGCAATCTGTTTAACAACAGCTCATATGAGCACTTTCCACTCTTGTACCTCAAATCCATGGTTCTCAAGTTATCCTGGAAGGACTAAAAATCCTCCACCTTGGAATTGCTCATTACTGCAGGTTCTACTCCATTTCTAGTAAAAAAAAAAAAAAAAAAAAAAAAGTCTTTATTTTTATTTGTTTTTAACTGGGAAAAAGATCATGATTTTTCATGTTTAAAATGTTGTCATATTAGTACATGTTTGCAGTACCTGAAGTGTACACTTAGGGAGTAGGTAGATGTACTTAACATATCTTGATTTTTTAATTCCCCTTCCTCTATTCACACACTTCCCTCCCTCCCTCTCTAGATTCCCTTTCTCCATTTTCTTTCTAATCATGTCTATTAATTTTTAAGCTCATGTTTGAGATATATAATGTTTAGTCATTCTGGGTATTTGGTACATGCATGTGAGGCATTTGAACCTTTCTGTGTCCCCTTCCTCTCCTCTCCTCCCCTCCCTCTCAGTCACTTGGAACAGTTTCCATTGGCCACAGACCTACTTCCCAGACTGCTTCTAACAATCTTGTAATTTGCTCTTTATTTCTACTTTGCATTACTCAAATGAAACCATACAATATTTAAGCTTTTGTGCCTCATGTTTTTACTTAACATTGTTTTCCAGGTTTCCACTTTCCCACAAATGTCTTGAATGTGTCCTTTTTTATGGCTGAGTGGTATTTTACTATGTATGCATACCACATTTTCTTTATCCCTTCATGTGTTGATGGACAGATAGGCTGCTTTTAGGATTCATCTATTGTGAATTACGTTGCTATAGACATCGGTATACATTTATTTCTGTAAAGTGATGTCACTGGTCTTTTTGGCAGATACCTGTAAAAGGAATAGCTGGGTCAAATGGAATTTCATTTTTAGTTATTTGAGAAATCTGCATAGTGATTTCCATAATAATTGTATTAGTTCAAATTCCCACCAGTAAAGTAGAAGAGTTCCTTTTACATCACAACCACAACAGCATTTGTTATTTGATTTCTTGATAACGGCAATTCTTTCTCATTTAAAATGAAAACTCAGTGTTGTTATAAGTTGCTTTTCTACAAAGTCCAGCAATGTTGAGCAGTTTTTCATTTTTATTGTGCATTTGTGCTTTTCTTTCTGAGAAGTGTCTGTTTATTTCACTTGCTCATTTTTATATTAAATCTTTAATTTAGGGTGGTCTAATTTTTTGAGTTCTTTATATGTTCTAGATATTGGTCCTCTGTCTCAGGAATAGCTGGCAGTGTTTTTCCTGCTCTGTAGGCTGTCTCTTCACTCTGTTGATTGCTTCCTTTGCTGTGCATAAGCTTTTGAATTTGATATAATCCCATTTGTTGATTCTTGCTGTTATTTTCTGTGCCATTAGAATTCTGTTCAGAAAGTCCTTACCTATACCTATTATTTCAAGTGCATTACCTATTTTTCTTCTAGTAGGTTCATGGTTTATGTTTTAATATTTAGATGTTTGATTCAGTTTGGCTGTACTTTAGTACATGGTGAGAGATAAGGGACCAGCTTCAATCTTCTGCATGTGAATAGCCAGTATTACCAGCACCATTTGTTAAAGAGGCTATCTTTCCTCTAACACATTTTTTTCCTTTTTATCAAAGAAAAAAATGGCAAATGTCCCTGGGATTTTCATCCTCTATTCTGTGGCACTGATCCAGATGTCTGATTTGTGCCAATATTATGCCATATTTATCACTGTAGCTTTGTAGTATGACTTGAAATCTGGTATTATAATGCCTCCTGTTTTGCTCTTGTTTCCCAGGATTGCTTTTGCTATTCTGGGTATCTTCTGGTTCAGTATGAATATTAAGATTGTTTTCTCTAGCTCTGTGAAGAATGCTGTAGGTACTTTGATTGACATTGCATTAAATCTATGTATTGGTTTTGGAAGTATGGTCAATCATACTTCTAATATTTGACAATATTGATTCTGCCCAATCAAGAATATGTGATATCTTTCCATTTTCTGATGTGCTCTTCTCATCTCCTTTTTCATAGTACTATAATTTTTATTGCAAATGTTTTCCACTTCCTTGATTAGGTTAACTCCTAGGTATTTAACTTCTTTTGATGCTATTATAAATGGTATTGCTTTCCTAGTTTACTTCTCAGTGAGTTCATTATTGGTGTACAAAAACACTATTGGCTTTTGTTTGTGGATTTTTTTTAATCCTGCCACATGACTGAGAGTATTTATTAATTCTAAGAATGTTTTGGTGAAATATTTTGGGTCTTCTATGTAGAGGATCATGTCATCTGCTAATAATGATTTGACATTTTTCTTTTCCATTCTTATCACTGTTATTTCTTTCTCTTGCCTAATACCTCTGGCTAATGTTTCAAGTACTATGTTGAACAGAAGTGATACTGGTGGGCATTTCTGCTTTTAGAGGAAAGTTTTCTATTTTCCCCATTTAATATTACATTGGCCATTGGTGTGCAATAAATGGCTTTTACCAAACTCAAGTAAGATCCTTTTATACATATTTTTCTTTATGGTTTTTATCATGAATGATGTTGAAATTTGTCAAAAGCATTTTCTGCATATATGATCATGTGGTTTTTGCCCTTCCTTCTGTTTATGCACTGTATTACATTTACAGAAATGCATATTTTGAACCATCCTTGAAACCTGGGGATGAAACCTACTTGGTCATGATGTATAATCCTTTGGATATGTCACATTCTAATTATCAACATCTTATTGAAAAATTTTTCATCCTATGTTCATTAAGGAGATTCACCTGCTTCCCTTTTAAGTTGGGTCTTTATCTAGTTTAGGTATCAGAGTGATGCTGATTTCCAGAAATGAGTTTCAAAGCACTACTTTCCTTTGAAATTTATTGGTGATTTTGAGAGTATTAGTATTACAACCTCCTAAAACATTTTGTAGAATTCAGCAGGGAGATCATCATGTCCTGGGCTTTTTAGTTGGTAGTTTTTTTCTTACTGCCTCAATTTCATTGCTTGTTATTGGATTGTTCAGAATTTTTATGTCTTCTTGTATTAATTTTGGTAGTTAATATGAGTCTAGGAATCTGTTTCTTCAAGATATTCCAATTTATTGGAATACAATTTTTCATACTAGTAACTATTTTCTGTATTTCAACAATGTCTGTTGTGACTTCACTTTTTTCTTTTCTAATTGTTTTGATGTGAATCTTTTCTCTTGATAAAGTATATACGGAATTCAGACTAGAGGCCTCAGGTACATTCATGTCCAGTCTTCATCAAAGTCATAATTTAGCTCTGGATTGCTGTAAAATCATTTATTGAGTTCTGTAATCCCACACTCAGGAGGTTGAAGTAGGAGGATGGTGTGTACATAGTGAAAACCTTTTCATTAGCTTGTGGTTAAGAATACATTTTCTCTGTATGTCATTCCATTCCTGAAACTTCCCTGTGACCATACACTCTACCTCCTAGAGAAATATATTTTTGTGACCCATGATACATATGCTAAAATGTGCACAGCTGTAGGGGACAGGGGAAGGGGACGTTACCAGAACCTCTGCAGTGAGTCCTGGTCTCCTGCGAGCCACGGCAGCACACGGCGAATTACAGGAAAGGTAGAAAAATGAGACCGAGAAGAAGCTGAGCTTTGGGTCTGATCAGTGCTGCTCTGGGCAGCAAAGACAAAAGCCCCCAGCTTACCACACCTTTTATTCAGTACATCGGGAGAAACAAATGTAACAAATGACTTGCAGAGAGTGCAATAGTTCACATTGGGATAAACAAGGTGTAACGGAAGGCTTGCAGAGAGTTCAGTACATCTCTGGCAAACAAGATGTTAATCAGTCCAAGAACAATGAGGAACTGAGCAGATGTTTGTTCTCCCAGGATGTTTCTTGTCCTGGAGAATCACAGCATCACTGGATCACTGAAGTCTCAGTTGTGACCGGAGGCCAAACTAGAGTTATTCTGTAGCTGGGCTGTAGGCAAGAGAACTAGGCTAACCAAATAATTTATCCCTAGAATTATGTAGCATTGCTCCCAACACACAGCAGCATTGTTCATGATGGTCACAAACTTGACTTCCACAAGTCTACTGGATGGAGCAAGAGCTTGTGAAAACGGGACAATGAATGAAGTCTGGGTTACTGTGTTAGTTACTTTTCTCATTGCTGAGACAAAATGACATCCAGAGTTAGATGGGAAGGCGTGCGTTTGGCTTATAGTTTGTAGAGATTTCAGTCCATAATCATCTGGCTCTAAGGCAGGGATGGCAAACAGGTATCACAGAAGAGAAACAACATGGCGAGCACAAGGTAGCAAAGGCAACAAAAGCAAAATATTCTTTCTTAGGCTCACGAATAGCTCAATGGCAGCATGAATGAAATCCTGGGTTAGGTAACCAGCAACACACACATATACACACAATGTCTGACACAAATGCATGCACACACATGCACATGCACACACATGTCAATATCACACCCAGGAAATACTCTCTTTTGGAGATTCTATATTTTAAGTAGTTTTTAACAAAGGCCTTTCTCAAGTGAGCTTTTACCATTTTCTCCCTTCACAATCCTCAATTTCAGTCAAAAGTTTCTTAATCTACCTAAAATTGCTCTTTATCTCTGAATATTTTTGTTTGTAAAATTTTACACATACTTTTTCTTTTTACATGCTATCTTCTACCTAAAATATTTTTTAGGTTTCCACCTACCATTTATCTTTTATTTATTCAATTAACAAATATTTATTAAATGCTGCTGGTGCCAGGAACCATGTAATCTGGAATACAAAATTCCTAATCTCATACAGTGTTCATTTTATTTCATTTTTATTGATAAAAGTTTGCAGCACATAATGATTCCTAATAGGGAGTTGGTACATGTACGTGACACATCTTAATCGTTTTCATCCACTTCTCTCCTCCTGCCTTCCCTCCACCTCTTGGTCCCGTTTTTGCAATCTATCTCCCTATTTACTGTTGTGTATCTTTTGTTTTGCTCTTTATTTATATTAGGGGTTCCTCATATAAGAGAACTCATGCTCATTTAACTCTTAGTGGATTTATGAATTTTTTCAGACTTCACATTTCTTAACTTTTATTAGTACTCTGCCAAGTATATTTAATATATACATAACTCATTTAAAATTAATTATTCCCTTCCATGTAAAATTTATTTATGCCAAAACAATTATTCAAGTTGTGAGACCAAAGCGACTCCATTTTGCTAAAATCCACTATTCCCCTAGTCTCTATTGTCCTCACAAATTAATGGTTAAAATGTGCTTGCTCTGGGACAAAAGACACACTCTGTAACGAAGCAAAGTTCCTAAGTTAATTACTCAACCATCTGTTTGCCCAGGAAATGAACGTTCCGGGTCCACTATCTATAGAACAATCTGTCAATGTGCTGACCATTAGTACGTGACAGTCGACCACTAACCTTTGTCCCTCTTTTACCCCATAAAACCTACATGTAACCACCCCTCACACCCCCGATGGGCCTAGCCAATCAGAAATATACACTTCATGCTTGCTAAATGCCAACCAATCATGTAACTGCTAAGTGAAAAATCTCCAAACCTTGCTGTAACCACAATAAAAACTCCGCTAATTTGAAATTCGGGGCTCTCAATTCTGATCCGCTGCATCGGTGACAGTTGGGAGCCCCTGCTCGAGCTTGAATAAACGGCCCTAGTGTGCTTACAGCGGAATCAGCTTCCTGGTGGTCTTTGGGACTTCACGATCTGGGCATAACAAAGTATTCCATCAATGTTGTAAAAAATTAAGTAGAAAAGAAAACTAAATAACAAATTAAATAGGGAAATTATAAGAAGTATTCTTTTATCCATTCATTTGAGATATATTTTTGAGGCCCTACAATGTATTGGTCCTATTTAAGGTGTTAGAGATTTGGAGGAAAAAAGTAACAGTGGAAACAAGGATTGGCACATTCCATTAGGAGGGAGAGAGAGACAGAGAGAGAGAGAGAGAGAGAGCCAGCCACATAGAAATGAAACTAAGGAAAAACACTAAGCTTTGGTAAGGCCAAAGGTAAGGGTGGACAGAAGTTATCATGGCAGGAGGGTTACTACGGAAGGTTTCTATGGGCTAAGTAGTTAGACTGGCTGGTTCATTACAATATTTGCATAGCCTTGAACAATGAGAGCCCATTTTTGCATTCTAGGAAAGAGTAGGAATGTGTTATCCCTTTTCAGAGAAATGGTAAAATGACTTAATGTTGTATCTGTGTACAAAGAAGCGAGCCAAACAGACAGACAGACACACGGACAGAGTGGGGAGACGAGCACGGTTCGAGATTTCTTTGATCATTACCACAGGGTAAATGAAGACTGACCTGCGAGATCTCCCCAAGTGGGTGGGAGGCCTGGCCAGGTGCATTGTGGGAAACCAGGTCGGAGCAAACCTCCTTTCGTCTGAACCCTTGAGACCAAACTGGGAAAATCTTGGGCTCTTCGGTTTCCAGACCGAGGAGACCAAACGCCAACCTCATCCTTCATCCACCCATCCAGCGGCCCATTCGGCCACAAAACCAAACATTCACTTATCCATTCACTTATCCATCTACCCATTCCCCCGTCCACCCATCCATCCGTCCAGCCAGCCAGCCAGCCAGCCAGCCATTCACACATCCACACATCCACCTGGCCAGTTTTGTTTTTGTGGTTTTTTTTCTTTTCTTTTTTTGGTCCATTGAAGATGATTCTCTGTGATGCTTATGCAAGAGACAAGGGAGAAACAGGAAGCCAAAGATTGCCCTCGTGGAACTCAGCTCTTTCGTGGAAGAGGAGTGCCTCTGTCCGGGACTCAAGGCTTCCGCACACACTGCAATGGATGCAGCTCTGGCTGCCCCTTATTTCCGTGTGATGCGATTGGATGCCCGTGCATGGGTGGGTGGTGCCTGAGAACTCGGCTCCCGGGAAGTTTGTGCAAGGGGGCGGGATTGAAGCCAGAGCTGATTGGTCCGTGGGTATGGTCGGGCTCCTGTTGGCTCACAAACGTAGCCAGTAGCAGGTGTTCGGGTGAAGGGTTCCAGGCGGGGAGGGTGGGGAGGGCGGGGCGAGAGGAGAGGAGAGGAGAGGAGAGGAGACCTCCTTGCGAGATCTAGCAGCCAGGACCAAGCCTCAGCAAGGCTTCTAGCGTCGGTAAGTGCACATCCACAGCACGCCTGGCGCACGGGTGATTCCAGGCCTAGGCCTCACACGCACCCCGAGGACACTCAGCTGACCTCCCAGCGGGCGGTGAGCCTCGAGGATACGCGGGCCGCCCTCCCACTGCCCGCGCCCCCCCCCAACCACCACCACCCCAGCGCGCCTACAGGACCCCGCTCAGGCCAGCTCAGTGACCCAGGGACGCCAGGCAGAAGCAGCCTCCAGGAGCCAGCCAGAGAGCGAGCGAGTGGGCCCTGCGGGAAAGGGGAGGCCTGGATGGAGGGAGATGGCCAGGGCTGGGGCGACGGAGGAGCGGGTGGGGCGAGCAGTGCGCAAGCTGCGAGGCCGCCTGCTGGCCACCAGCGACCCAGACAGGCTTGCCAGGTATTTGCGGAAACTGCGCCCTGCCAGTGAGCGCCCAAGTGCTGGCGCAGACCCGCGTCCCAAAGACAGTCAAGGGCCTGCGCCGACACGCGCTGGTCGGCACCTTGGCCAGGGCCTTGGTGGCCCTCTGGAAAAGCTTGGCTCTTTGCCAGTGAAAGCTGGGGCCTGGGCCCCAGGACTTACAGGAGAGCAGGGGCTCAGAGGGCGGAGGCGGCGATGGCGCTGGCGGCGGCGGCGGCAGGGACCGGGGCGGCGAAGTCCTGCCATCAGAGGGAAGGGACGCCTGGGGATTCCCGCACTACCGCGCAGACCCGGGAGCCGAGCCAGCATCCCTGACTCTGTGCGGGGGCAGACAGGGAGCCTGAGGGGGCTCTCTACAGCTCCCAAGCGGTCTCCCAACCCCCTCCACTTCCGCCTCCGCCTCAGACATGGCCACAGCACAGCCGGCCTGGAGCAGCACCCCGGACTGGCACTGCCTGCTTCCCCACCCTGGGAACTTCCCACCACGGCCACCTCCCCGCCTCCTGTGCGGGCTCTCCCACTCCCAGGCCGCAGTGCGTGCACTACTATGGCTCCACGGAGCACCTGGGGGCCAGGGCTCAAGGCCGGAAGCCCGCCGAGGCCTTGCAGGACAGGCTCAGCCTGGCTCCAGGAGCACCCCTGTGGGGACCCGAGGAACAAGACCCAGGAGCCCGCCACACCGCCCCCCTCATGATTCACTCCCAGTTGCGGGTCTCTTCTGCTTCCCCCTCCCGCACATCTGTGCTGCAGAAGATGGCCTTCTATGAAAAAAATCAATACAGAAAAATTATGTTGAAATTTATGGACAATCAGTTAGTAATTGGAAGAAAAATCAAGGTAAATTCCTGTGTTAATATTGTGATAGTGAGATGAAGTTGGACGAAAGATCTTCAGTTGTAGTAGATTTCTAGAAGAAGAAGATATAAAGTCCCTGAACACTAGTTCAATAAGACAAGAAAGGAATAAAAGTGAAAACATAATTGTGGATTCAAATATATTCAACGTGGTTAGGTAAAAAAAAAAAATCATAAATTCAAATCTAGAGAACATATTTAGAATATATTTATAACAAAGCATACAAATATAGGCATATAAAATTGTTGAAAATCAATTAGAATAAAAATATCTAATATGAGAAGCAATCAAAGGAGGTGAACCAAAACTTGAGAAAAATAAAAGCAAGTAAATCTAGTAGAATGTGTGTATGATAACAAGTCATTGCACTCTAACCTGGAATATGTGCAACTTTTATTTGTTAATTATACTTCAGTAAAGCAGGAACAAACATACACACAAAACATATAAATGTGTCTATCTTAATTATCAAAGTAAGTAAAATTAAAATAGCATCATGAACTGCACAAAGACATTTTAGAAAGAACATTTCTTGGTTGAGCCTTGGAATTCCAGAAGTGGAAATTTAGATTAGAGGTTTCCTTTTTTTCTCCAAAGTTTAACTATTATTATCATAAGGTTAGATTCTAGGTTCCACTACACTATGCCAAATTATTCAAGAGAATAACTTGATTTATACATCCCTGAGTTGGAGCTTTGTCACCACACCTGTGACTCAAGCTAGTTACCCAGGTACCATGATTACTTCCTTATGTGTAAATAGGAAAAATAATACACATCACATGCCATGAACTGGAGATGGTTGAAGTTTGTTGATACAAGGTTCATGTGTAGGGAAATTGGTCTTCAGTGTGATAATGCTGGAAACTGGTAGAACCTTTCAGAATGAGAGTCTATGGGCAGGGTTGCTGCCCTGAAAAGGAATTCATGTAGTTCTCGTGAGACCTTTGTGGTTATAAAGAATAAGCCTGGTACCTCCTTGGTCTATCTATGTTTTCCTGTCTCTTTGTGTGATCTCCCTCTTCTCAAAGTGCTCCTACTACAATGCCATCCTCCATGATGTGATGAAGTCTGAAGTATCCTCACTAGAACCTTAGCCATAATACCTGGATATTTTAGCCTCCAAAACTGTGAGATAAATAAACCTTGTATAAAGTAGGGATCTGTAGCCCCTGGAAAATAGATGGTACCAGTCTATGGGCTGTTAGGAACTGGGCCACAAAGCAGGAGGTGAGTGGTGGGCCAGTGAGTGAAGCTTCCTCTGTATTTCCAGCCATTCTCCATCATTCACAATAGCACTTGAGCTCTGCCTTCTGTGAGATTAGATTCACATAGGAGTGTGACCCCTACTATGAACTGCTCTTGTGAGATACCTATGTTGTGTGCTCCTTTCAATCATCCCTATATCATCCTCCTTCACTTCTAGAAAAATTGTCTTCCCTGAAACCAGTTCTTCATGCCCATTTTATTGAGGAGTCTCCCAAGAGCACCCTGCATGTCTCTGTTCCTCAGACTGTAGATGAAGGGATTCAGCATGGGGGTGACCATGGTGTGCACCACTGAGGGGATCAGACTCATCTTAGAGGATGGTGTGGCTACAGAGCTGAGGTAGACCCCAAGGCCTGTGCCATAGAACAAGGAAACCACCAAGAGGTGAGATGCACAGGTGGAAAAGGCTTTGTATTTGCCCCCTGCTGATGAGATTCTCAGGATGGAGGAGAAAATCTGAGAATAAGAGAAAAGAATCCAAGTAAGAGGAAAAACAGCTAGGACGATGGTCACAGAATACACCACTATGTTATTAATAAGGGTGTCAGAATATGTGAGCTTCAGGACTTCAGGAGATCACAAAAGAAGTGGGGGATTTTGGTATTAGTGCAAAAGGACAACCTCAAAACAGTCAGGGTCTCAGGGATCCCATGAGACTGATCACCCAGGACCCCAGAGCCATCAGCTCACAGAACTGTGGGGTCATGATGACCACATAGTACAGTGGGTGACAGATGGCCACAAAGCGGTCATAGGCCATCACTGTCAGTAGTAAATTGTCCAGGCACCCAAACACAATGAAGAAAAACATTTGTGTGATGCAACCTGCAAAGGTGATCACTTTGTTCTGAGTCTAGATGTTCACCAGTGTCTTTGGAACAGTGGTGGAGGTGAAACCGATGTCAGCAAAGGACAGTTTGGAGAGGAAGAAGTACATGGGAGTGTGGAGGTGAGAGTCTGAGATGATGGCCAGGATGATGAGCAGGTTTCCTGTAATGGTGACCAGGTACATGGGCAGGAGAAGCCCAAAGAGGAGGCACTGCAGGCCAGGGTCATCTGTGAATCCCAGGAGGAGGAAGTTTGTGACTCCTGTTTCATTTCCTGTTTCCATGAGGCTGCCAGATTTACCCATGAGGAGGCAAAAAGAAAAACAAAATTCACTCCAAAGGGATTCCCCAGGATGACCCATAATAGCTATTATTCAAATTCACAGAACTCAATAAATTATTCATTTTGGCTGATTTTGGCTCATTGGATGTCTTTGCTGACAAACTGTAGTTACCATTGCTACCTGAAAAAATCAGCTTTAGGTCAGTGGTTCTCTAATGGTGTTCTCTGGAACAGCAATATGAGCATATTTATGGAACTTGTTAGAAATGTGCCTTTTTAGGCTCTCCTGACCAACCCTCTCCCACACTCTGGGTCTAAATCTCTCTTGGGATTCTGGTGCGCGCATGCATGCGCGCGCACACACACACACACACACACACACACACACTTGGGAAACAGGCTCCAGTGTTTGTCTACATATCTAAGCAATCTTTTCTTTTGTAGCATCCCTGGTGGTTGCTCTGATATGTTCTGACTAATGCATTTGGGAATGAGAAGTTCCTAATTCTAGGCAGATTCATCAGTCATTGGAAAGGTCTTTGTTTTACTATGCTGGCTTTTTGCAGTTCTTACCTGCCTCATTCTTTGTTCTTTGGATGGTCCTTCTATAGATAATGTTAACAACCTCTCTTATTAGTAACTCCTTTTTCCATTTCATTTTAATTCCCACGTTCCCACCTAAGGTGAGACAACCTGCAGTTGTTAAGTAACATATCCTAAAGTTTCTAAATGGAAAATGGAAATTTACATTTTTTACCATATCCTCACAGGACAAAAATCTCCACCATATGGAAATGGCTCTTTATACTTCCCATTTTGGATATTTACTTTCTTGTTAAATTTTATTTATGATGAATATATTTTGGGTTAATTTTAATTTTTTGTTTTCTTCTCCTAGGTAATCAGTAAATGGACACTGCCAGTTTTTCAGAATTCAGATATTATATTTCCTTTTTCATATTCTTGTTAATAAATGATTATAAATGATTCTGTCAATAGTAACAAACTTTCTGGCCTTTTTTCATGTTTTTAATTATTTATCTTCATAATATAATGAAAAGATGAGTCTGAAATTCACTTGGTTTTATTTAAACACTATCATTATTTTATTACTGGCCCCAATCTGTTCTTTGGATGAATTTTAGGATCTCTAGCTATGTTGAATGAAAAATACTATTAGAATTTTATTAGAGTCCATTAAAATTATAAATCAGTTAGGATAATTTGACCTCTTTACTATGCTCACATTCTCTTTCCAGTAAGAGATATTTCCCTCTAGATATCTCAATCCTACTTTGAGTATCCTTTCTTGAAGTTTTTTTTAAACTTATAGATTATATTGCTTTCTTGTTAGCAATTTTTAAAGACAATTTATATTTAATGTCATGAAGAATGATACTCCTCCATAGTATATTTCAGCTATTGCTACTATATTAATAAAAGTTTTAATTTTCTGTATTGATGAAGTCTCTTGTTTTACTTCTGTGTTTCTTTATAAATTTCATTTACTATCAATTTCTAATAGTATAAATTTATGACACCTTTCTTTAGGTTTTACTTAATTGTTGCAAAGTTCCAGATTCTTGTTAAAATGTATAGTGAGGTTTGGAATTCCTATTTTTTTCTTTGAAAGCGGATAATCTAGAATTTTGTAATGTAATATGAGCCTTGCTATCACATTAAATATGAAATTTTAAAAATCATATTAACTTATATCTTTGCTTCCTGGTATTGTACAGGGGACTTGTAAAGCTATGAATAAGTGTTTAATGATTAGTTAAATATTTAGAAAAATGATGTTATACTAATCTCTATAATGCAAATAATTTTGAAACATTAGATATAGAACAAGACAGTATATCAGTTCTCTGAAGGAAACATAAAGAAATAGTATAAGGAAAATAAATAAATAGTATATACTTGAACTTGGCAACATATTCTTTGAAAGTACCACGATTTCCTGAAAAAAACTTTTGTGTAGAAAGGAGAAAAATAAAAATCAGTAATAGGAGTTATATACTAAAAAACTATCATTGAAAACATTTGTTGGAGAACATCAGAATGCAAGAATAATGTATTTGGTGATACAGGTTAATAATTTTGATTTACAAAGCCTGCATGACAAAGTGTAGACAAATGCACTGCTGTAGAAAAGGTGTAGCATATTAAATATTCATAAAATAAATGTATAAGAGTAATAGATGTTTGACACTTTGGATGGAAGAGAATGAAGGCACTTGTAATGGCTTAGGAAAAATGACAAAATCTTGGATAAGAAATGCTTAAGAGATGCTAATGCTAAGGGAAGGTCAATGTCCATTAGGAAGGTAGAGAGCTTCAGAATTGGCTTCTAGAAGCAAAAGAAAGCAATCTGAGAAGAAGTTGAGAGGAAGAGAAACCAAGAGGGATTCAGAAACTAATTGCTTAGAATTCTTTTGATGGACTCATTGCATTGCTCTTATTTATCATCTTTTGAGAGCTCTGCCTGCCTCCATACCTGCTGCCCTCATCAGGAATTCCTGATGATCCTCTGTTCTTTCAGTGATTTTGGTTCAACTCAGCACCAAGTTTGACAGGGATGTGGCATCAGGCATAAGTCCTCTGCAATGTACAGTGGAACTCACCCTTTTCTGACACAGTAGAGCTAGCTGAGTGGATGATGGAGGTGTACTTACTATTTTCACAGCCTCAGAAATTACATTCTAATGAACGCTCATTAAGGTAATTATCCCATTGTTACTCTATTCTCTGAGCAGTTAGGTTCCCATGAGTGAGGTAACCAAAATAGAATGATATTTTTGTGTGTTGGTAGTTTCATATCTTTGGGATTATCTTGTGTTGCACGATATTAATTTCCCTTTCCCTGGGCTCTTTGTTCATGGTGTTACTTTTTTCTGGACTCAATGTCCTGTATTCATCTTTCTCCATGGGTATTGCCTCATATATGAAACAGAGTTTCTTTATCTATCAATGATGTGAACAGGCACAGTTTTCAAGACTGTGCAAATCCTGACAACCTTCACTTAAAGCTAAAGACAGGGAACAAATCCAACTGCACATAAAAATTTGCCAATGATGTCAAACATATCCTCAAGGTTAAAGGTGCAGTATACATAAAGTTCCAGGCATGTGGTTCAGGGAGAGGCAGGTTGAGAATGTGAGAGGTGGGTGGGTTGGCTGTCCAGGTAGTTCTCTGCAGGTATCTGGAGCTTTTCAAGTTCAAAACTTGCCCAGTGGTTGACCTTCAATATTCCAGCCCAGAAATAAAGACTATCTTTAACAAGTTACAAGGCATTGCTTTTATAGCCTGTTGTGGCTTGGACTTGGAATGTCCTCCCAAAGGCTCATGAGCTCAGAAGTGGGGCTTGTGGAAGGTGGTTGGATTATGAGACACTACAGTTGGCTTGCTTTTAGGAGGCAGAGCTGGATTTGAGGCCAGTGATTGGAGGTGTGTCCTGGAAGGGTACATCTCCCTCCTTGGATCCTCCTTCCTCTCTCTGGTGGCCATGGTGTGAGCAGCTTTCCTCTATGGCAGACCCTCCCACCATGCCCTTTGTGCCTTGCAGCAGATTGACCATGAACTGAAAATGTGAACAAAAATAAACTTCTCCTTCCTTAAGTTTATAGGTGTCCAGTATTGTGTGCCAGTAACAAGAAAGTGATCAATACACAGCCCAAATCACTATTTATTAAAACAGTTCAGGATGATGAGAACAACTGGACACAAAGCATCTATTTTTGAAAGGCTGTCTTTAGCTTAAAGAATTAATGAGTGGGATGAGAACTTTCTCATCCCTACCATGGAAGGACCCCCTACCATGGAGCTTACAATGCTCATGAATTCATATCTGATCTGTTCTTTATTCTTGGATTGACTGTGTTCATTTCTACCTCTTAGGAATGGGTGACATTTCTTGCTTACTATTGGTATAGAGGCCTCAGCTGCTACAAAATGTAAACTGGAAAGAGCCTTGTGAAATCCATTGTTGGACAGAAAGAAAGAAAATTATTGAGGACATTGCAGAGGACTTTTACTTGAGAGGAGTGTTATGAAGTATTTGTGTTGTAATATAGCAGGAATGTTACTCTTTGGAGAGCTAGCTGATTAGTGTTTATTTTGTTAATGTCCTGACTCTTGTGATTAGTATATTCTATGTTCCTTCTTTTGTCTTTCTTCTGTCTGTTCTTCTTCTGTCTTAAATTAGACTCCACTTTAACATTGCACAAATAACATTGTGCATGGACTTATGGCCTATGGTAATGACATGTAAACATGTTTTGTGGAAGAGAAGTAGATGTTTCACACAGGCAAGCAGGAGCATCTCAAGTAGACTGATTTAGGACACTAGGGATTCTATGCATTTTCATCTTAGTGATAGTGGATTTTTGAGTGGAGAAATTATGGAACAGACTTCTATTTTTAAAGATCATTCTGGCATGGTATGCACAATATAGGAAATGGTACCTTTAATCACCCCATATAAAGCCAAAGAGACAGCTATTTGCAAACCTGAAAATGCCAAAGAAGATTAAAAGGCCTGTTAAATAATCTAAAGCAAGTGGTAAAAAAAGATAATATTTATATTGAAAGATTGCTGATGGGGTCTATATAACTAAGATAATAGGTAATATGGTTTGGATCTTAAATGGCCCCTAAAGACTCATGTGTTGAAGCTTGGTCCCCAGCTGACATGCTATTAGGAGGTAATGGGTCCTTAAGGATGTGGGTGCCTGAGGATGTGAAAGGTTATAGTAAGTACAGTGGCACCTCAGTTCATGAAGCCTTTTGTTTGTAAACAACTTGGTTCACAAACAGAAGCATTTGGAAAAATTGTCTTTGTACTCTGCATTGGAAGACAAACATGATCATGACCATCTTTCCCAAAAATATGTGGCCATATTTTCCACAATCATATCACAAATTAAAGTTCTGAACTGCGGTACTACTGTAGTTCATTGTGGATTTGTCTTTGAAGGGAGTATTAGGATCCCTGTCTCTCCCTTTCTCTCTCCCTCTTTACTTCTTTGCCACTATGAACTGAGCTGCTTTGCTCCACCCTGTGCTCCTCACCACGTTGTTCTGCTTCACTACAGTGCCAGAGAAAATAGGACCAAGTGACAATGGACTAAATCTTCTGATGACAAGCCAACATGAATCTTTTCCTCTATACGTTGTTTTTCTTAGGTATTATGTCATGAAAATGGAAAAGTAACTCACTAGAAGATGGATAAGGTCGAAGAAGGAGAGTAGATTGATGTGATCATTGATGTTGATTGTATTACTTTGGCCATGGTGATTTAATTGTCCTAGTCAGTTGTGCTTCCTGGTATACCAAGACTGAGATTGCCTAAGGGTCATTACAGGCTTAAAACACAGAGGCCAACTAAACCTGGAAGACAATCCAAGAAGTAGCCATTCCCTGAGGGTTCTGAATACTTGCAAAAAAGATACTTGCAATAAGCAATTTGCAAGCAGCAACCTAGGAGTTAAACCAAAAACATCATCAACAACAACAAAAACTAGAAATGAGAACACACATAAGCAAGTCTCAAAACAAGACTTCCAGATCATGTAAAGCAGCCACAAGTGTCAACAAGATGGCATAATCTGAAACTCAAGAAGTTCTCATCCCTCAACTGGCAATCAGAGTATGTGGAAAAAAAGTAATCAGAAATAATTTATCAGATAATAACAGAGATGGTGTACTCAAGGAAAGACATGCTTAATAACTCTAGAGCAGATACAGATAAAAAAAATAGAGGAGCTCAGGAACATGATGGAATCCCAGCATAGGAAACAAATGGAATCTTTAAAACAGTTGAAAAAAGATATCCAGGAGACTAAAAACTCCATTGAAAGTTTACACAGCAGAAACACACAATGTGAGGCCAGACTATCACATATAGAACACAGGATTGTGATCAGTGACCAGGAAAAGAAATAGTCGTAAAAATACCAAAGGAAAATGAGAGAACAATCCAGCAGCTGCTAGATGATGCAAATAATAACATAACCCTGAAAGAAGTCAAATAAGAAAGAGTAGAGTGTGCAAATGACATTAAAAAAAAAACTGTTTACAGAAGTAATGGCAGAAAACTGCCCAAGCAGGGGAAAAGAACTTGACATACAGAGAAGTGAGGCATATAGGACTCCAACTAGCCATGATCAAATAATCCACACCTGGGCATATAATAGTTAACATTCCAGAAACCCAACAGAAGAACAAAATACTACAAACAGGTAGAGAAAAGTAACAAATCATATACAAAGGCAAGCCCATCAGAATCACAACACACTTCTCAACACAAACCTTCAAGTCAAGAAGAGCCTGGAGTGAAGTATTTCAAGCCCTAAAAAACAGAACCTCCAACCCAGATCTAAGTAACCTGCAAAACTATCTTTCAATCTTGATGGAGAAATAAGATAGTTTTATGACAAAGAGCACCTGAGGAACATGATTACAAAACTAGCATGCCAAAAATGTTTGAACAGTATCCTAGGAAAAGAGAGTGAAGGTCACAACCAATGAAGCCCAACAGAATGAATTCATCAGACAAGACGAAATTAAATGCAAAGTGGAAGAATCCAACAAAAGGAAAATGTCATGAATACGACAAGTCAATACATATCAGTTATAACCACCAATGTTAATGGTCTCAATTGACCAATTAAAGAAATAGACTGGCAGAATGGGTCAAGAAGCAAGATCCAACAATATGCTGCATACAAGAAACACAATTAAAAAAGAAACTCATAGACTGAAAGTTAAAGGGTGAAAAATAATGACCCATGTGACAGGAATTGGAAAAAAGCAGGAGTAGCTATTCTCTTTGCAGATCAAATGGATTTTAAACCAACACTAATTAAGAGAGACAAAGAAAGACACTGCATCCTTGTAAGGGGAACAATCCAAGAGGAAGACATGACAATAATGAATATATATGCACCAAATACTAGTCCACCCAACTATATAAAACAAATACGAACAGACATGAAAAATCAATAAGCATTAATACTACAGGAAAGGGGACCTCAATACCCACTGTCACAAATCAATAGAACAATTAGACAAAAAATAAACAGTGAAACACTAGAACTCAATCAAACTCCTCAACAAATGGACTTGACAGATGTTTATAGAGTGTTCCAATACACAATATCAGAATACACATTCTTTTCAGCTGCACACAGGTCATTGTGCAAACTATACCACATACTTGCTTAAGTAAATGTTTAAGTAAATGGAAAGGAATTAAAGTTATCCCCTGGTATTATCAGATAATGGTGCAATGAAATTGGACATCAACACCAAGGAAAACACAAGAACTTTATAAACACATGCTTCTGAACAATCAATGGTTCACAGAGGAAATTAAGAAATCAGACAGTTTCTACAAATAAGTGACAATGTCAATACAACATATTGGAATTTATAAGACACAGTGAAAGCAGTCTTACAAGGGAAATTCATAGCAGTGAATGACCATATTAGGAAAACAGAGAGAGCGCATATAAAAAACCTGATGCTGAACCTCAAACTTCTAGAAAAGAAGAGGAGGACAAAGCCAAAGCTCATACAAAGGAGGAAATTATACAGATCAGACCAGAAATCAATGCAATGGAGACTAAGAGATCCATACAAAAAGTCAATGTAGCAAAGAGTTGGTCCTTCAAAAGAATAAATAAAATTAAAACCTTTTGCCAACCTTATCAAAAAAGAAAAGAAAAGACTCAGATCCAAGCAATTAGGAATGAAGAGTGAAATTACAATTGACAGAGCAGAAATCCAGAGGATCATCAACACATGCTTTGAGAACCTATACACCAATAAGATGGAAAACACAGAAGAAATTGACAGATTTCTAAACACATATGAATTACCAAAGATGAATGAAAAAGATTTAAAAATTCTAAACAACTCAATAGCACACAATGAAATTGAATACATAATTTAAAAATTATCAACAAGAAAAGCCCAGGTCATGATGCCTTCACTACTGAATTCTACAAGACATTAAGGGAAGAACTATTGACACTACAGCTTAAACTCTTCAATGAAATTGAAAGGAAAGCATACTCCCAAATTAATTACTGGAAGAATGCATCACCTTGATTCCAAAAGCAGAGATTGATGCAACCAAATAAAAGTACTATAGGCCAACTTCACTAATGAACATAGATGCAAAAATCCTCAATAAGATACTAGCATACAAAATGCAGAAGATCATCAAATAGATCATACACCCTGACCAAAAGGGATGAATCCCAGGGATACAGGGTTGGTTCAACATGTGCAAACCAATAAATGTAAAACACTCTATGAACAGAGCCAAGGACAAGCCATATGATAGGCTCAATAGATGCATAAAAGGCATTTAACAAAATCCAATAGAAATTCATGATAAAAAAACCCTACAAAAATTGGAATAGACAGTCTCTATCTCAACCTGATAAAAGCCATCTATGAAAAACCAATAGCCAACATCACTAAATGGCCAAAACCTAACATCCTTCACACTAAAATCAGGAATAAGACAAGGATGTCCACTATCACCACTCCTATTCAATATAGTTTTGCAAATATTAGCCAGAACGATTAGACAAGAGTAAGAAATAAAAGGAATAAAGGTAGGAAATGAAGAAGTTAAATTGTCATTATTTGCAGATGGCCTGATATTCTATATAGAATACCCCAAGAACTCCTCCAAAAGTCTTCTATACTTAATAACAAAATTCAGTAGAGTAGCTAGATACAAGGTCAACACACAAAAATCATGAGCCAGTATAGTAAAAATGCCCATACTTCCAAAACTGCTATAGAGATTCAATCCAATCCCAATTGAAATTGAACAGCGTACTTCACAGACCAGGAGAAAAAAAATCCACAAATTCCTTTGGAACAAGAAGAGATCTAGAAAAGCAAAAGAAATTGCAGACAACAAAGACAAGGTAGGGGGTACCACAACTCCCAACTTGAAACTATACTGGAAAGCTATTGTAATAAGAACAGCAAGGTAATGGCAATGAAACAGACTTGCAAATCATTGGAACCAATTAGAAGACACAGAAACATCTCCAGACACACTCAGTCACTTCATCTTTGATAAAGGAGCCAAGCACCCTCACTGAAAGAAAGATACTAAATGGTGCAGGATAAATTGGGTTTCAACTTGCCAAAGATTAATACTAAACTTATATTTCTCAGCATGCACTAAACTAAAATTGAAATGGTTCAAAGATCTAACTACTCAAACAGAAACACTAAACTAGCTGGAAGAGAGGTTAGGTAAAATTCTTGAAGACATTGGCATAGGCAAAGATTTCATGAACAAAATCTCTGTCGCACGTGAACTAGCACAATGAATCAATAAGTGGAACCTCTTCTCATTAAAAAGCTTCTGCACAGCAAGAGAAACGAGCAACAATGTGAAGAGATAACCCACAATAGGGGAAAAAATTTTCTAGCCATTCCTCAGACAAAGAACTACTATCTCAAATATATAAAGAACTTACAAAAGTCAGAGTTCACAAATTTAATGACTCAATCCAAAAATGGACATCTGATATGAACAGATATTTCTCAGAATTAGAAACAACAGATAAACATTTAAAAAATGTTCGACGTCACTGGTAATTTGAGAGATCCAAATGAAAATAATGCTGAGATTCCACCTCAGCCCAGAAAGAATGGCTGCTATCAAGAAATCAATAACAAATGCTGCCAGGGATGTGGGGGGAAAGAACACCTCTCCACTGTTGGTGGAAGGGTAGACTGCTGCAACCACAATTTAAATTAGTATAGAGATACCTCAAAAAACTAGGACTAGAGGTCCTAGTATGACCCAGCCATTCCCCTGCTGGGTATCTTCCCCAAAGTATCAAAAACATCATACCACAGCAGTATATATGCACCCATGTTGAAAGTGGCACAGTTTGTAATAGCTAAATCATGGAATCAGCCCAGGTGCCAATCAACTGATGCCTGGATAAAGAAGATGTGTTTTTTTAAATATAAAATGGAGTACTACTCAACCATAAGGAATGAGAAACTAGAGACATTTATAGCTAAATGGATGCCCATTGAGGCAATACTGAAGTGAAATAAATAGGACACATATTTGTAAATAGCAAATAGTTTCTGTGGTGTGAGAAACTGTACATGTAAGTAAAGATTAAAATGTATAATAGATAATGTGAAATAGGAAGAAAAGGTGCAAGGAGGCAGGGGAAGTGGGAGGGGTAGGGGAAAAGAAAGAAGGGAATGGAATTAACATGAGAAAAGGAAAAAAAGGTAAACAAAGTCTTTGTACATAGAGGGTGTGGAAGGGTTTTAGGCAGGGGAGGGGAATGGGGAAAAATTAAGGATCAAGTTATATTATGTAAATGTATAAATCTCCAATGATGAATGTCATTATATACCTGAAATGTACCAATAAAACTAATTAAAAATAGCTGTGAGAATATTGAAATGAAAATGTTATATGGTAATTATATAAATGTTTATCATAACATACTACTGCCAGAATATGAAAGTGTGGTACTTCAAGAGGAAAAGGCTTAATGAAATATATTAAGAAATTCAAAAGCTACAGTAATCAAGGCAGTGTTGGTGTAAGGAAAGACATATAGATCATTGGAATAAAACAGAGTATCTAGAAATAGAACCACACATATATGGTCCACTGAGTTTTGAAAGATTATTTAACATTAGCATTTTATAGAATATAAACTCAGCTCAAGAGACGAGGAAGAGATAGTGTTTGCAGCAAATGGCACTAGAACACCTGGTATCTGTATATAAAAAATTAACCTCAACCCTTTTTTTCCATACGTGAAAATAACTTGAAGGGATCTATGAACCTAAATAAGAAAGCCTAAAAGTATAAAACTTTAAGAAGAAATTATAAGGGAAAATATTTATGAACTTAGGGTAGGCAAGAACTACCTAGGATACAAAAAACATGATGTATAAAAGAAAAAAATTGATAAATGGGATTCCATCACTGCCTTGATTACTGTAGCTTTAGAAGAAGTCTAAAAATTAGGTACTAAATGTCTTACAACACTGTTTTTGTTTTTAACTTTTCTAGGTCCTTTGTACTCCTACATAACTTTTAAATTTCAATATCCAATTCTTCATTTATAGCAAGTATACACAGACCTGAATTTTTATATATACCTTGTGTTTTCTAATCCTGCTAAATTCAAGTACAAGTCCTCGGGGCTCCTAGAGATTTCTTAGTATTTTCTCTGTAGATGATCATTTCATCTACATGTAAAGATTTTGCTTCTACCATGCCAATCCTATCCTAGTTGTGTCATTTTATTGCCAGGCTATTTTGGTGGGGAATGGGTTTCAAAATTTAATGGACAGATGAAGAGTAAGCATATCTGCCCTTGTTCCCCACCTTAAGGAGAAAGCATTGTATCTTCTCCATTTATATAAGGCATTCTCGCTGGAAGTATGGAGTACCTGTCTTTAATCTGTTGAGAAGTTGCTCTTCTACTTCTAGGCTCCTGTTATCTTTTACCATGAACAGCTGTAGAATTTAGTCCAATACTTTTTCTCCAACTAGTGATAGGATCATATGGCTTTTTCCTTTCCTCCATTAAAATGATGACTTTTGGGGGTGGATCTTCTAATGCTGAACCAACACTGCCATCCCTATAACAAAACCACTTTCTACATCCTGCCAGATCTGACTTCCAATAGTTTATCTTGTTAAACAAATTTCTATCTATGTTCATACATTTTTGTACTATTATCTTTATCCAGTTTTAGGATTAGTACAATGCTGACTTCCTTAAATGAGGGGAGAAGTGTTCCTTCTTTATTCTGCTTTAATTGTTTGATATAATTTATCAGTTAAAATGTTTATGAGCCTGCTGTTGTCATATAGGTAGGTTTTCAAGCTAGGAATATACTTTCTTTAATAGGTGCTATTCAAATTTTGTATTTCCTCCAGAGCTAGTTTCATTAATTTATCTTCCAAGGTACTTCTTAGAAGTTGTCAAATTTATTTCAAAAAAGATTTTTGTAATATGCTTTCTATATCCTTTTAAATTCTGTAAAATCTGTGGTAATGTCTCCTAGATCTTAATATTGTAATTTAAAAAATGTATAACTGATATTGTATAACAGGAAGAAAAGTTCTAAAAGACCAGGGGAATTGGGAGAGGTAGGGGAAGGGAAAAAAGGGAAAGAAAAAAATATGAAAAGAGGAAAAAAATGGAAACAAGTTCTTTGCAAATAGGGAAGGGTGGAGGGGGTGAAGGGAGGGCAAGGGAAGAGGAAAAAAATAAGAACCAAGATACTCATGTAAAGCTACAAGATCCCAATGATGAATGTAACTGTATTTTATACCTATAATGTACCAATAAACTTAATGGGAAAAAAAAAGATTCAGGAACAGCAGCCTACTGACAAAACTGTACATCGTAAAACATGTGGATTTCGACTTCTGAATATACTCAAAGCCCAGGCATTGGAGGGTATCTGAGGACACTTAATTTCACAACTCAGTTCTTGGGGATATTCACATAATGGGGCACAGTTATCTAAGAATGACAACATACTCAACCACACATGTGTAGCATGGACAAAGTCATGCAGCAGCTGTTTAGTCTCACCATGTCTCAGTAAGCTGATAAGAATATAATTGTTGTAAACTGAAGGACATATAACTTTTTAGTAGCTGTAACTGCTGTTTTGCTGTAGGAATAAAGGCATGCAGCTCTTGAGCTCTGGACTGGAGCTCCAACTTTCATGCTCTGATGCTGAGGATTAGCTCCCCATGTGTTGTTCTTTATTGGGGAATTAATTAATGAACTTACTCATGCATAAAGGATTATATTGACTAAACAGACCCTTCTCCAGGTGTCTTCTTGAGGAGGCTCAGCTCTCCCAAAATATTAACAAAAGAATTGAGAAAGCCAAGGGAACACAGTGTAAGAGTCAATAATATAATCAGACTTGAGTACAAGTAATAGGTTTGGTTGGAGATAAAATGAGATTAAAAATCCAGATTAAAATTCAAATTTAAAAAGTGACTGTTAGAGATGAAAGTTACTTTAAGACTATTAGAGAAGAGTCAGTTGTTCACTGAATTAAACACCACATAGTAACCTAAAAACTGACTACAATATTGGTGAATATTTGCCTCAGACCCCGCTGTATACTTTAGGAATAAAATTCTTCTTAACTTAGAAATGCTTTTTCCCAGAATGTGACTTATCTCTGAACCTTGAAGAGAATTCCTATTTGGCTTTCACAAAATAATATACCACTTGTGGGCAAAGATACATCATAGGGCTCCTGTACTGGGAGCTAAGATGGAGAAGACCTCCATGGCCACCATGACCTTCCCCTTGGTGCTGTGGTACACAGGGAGGAAGGTGACCCACGCACTGCAGAAAACCCACGTGCTGAAGTCAGGAACTTGGCTTCATTGAATGTCAGGCAGATTCCTGGCCAGGAAAGCCACAGTGAAGTTCAGGAGAGCCAGGGAGCCCAGGTATCCCAGGACACAGTAGAAGGCAGTGAGTGAGCCCTTGTTGCACATGATGATGATGTGGCCATCATCTGAATGTACATCTGTGTCAATGTAGGGTGGATTTTTTTCCATCCAAATTCCAGAGAGTGAGCTGGATCAGGGAGGAGAAAGGGATGATGGAGTTAGATTCCCTTGATATCAGCAACTGCCTCATGATGCAGTGGCCTTAAAGGTCAGCATCACAGTAGTACTTTTGGCTAAGATGGTGGAAACAGCCTCAGTGAACACAACTCCAAATGTAGTCTGCTGGAGGATGAAGGTGGCTGTTGGGATGTCCAATGAAGAGTAAGGAGGAGAGAAAACAGAAGATGAGGGAGATGAGCAGGGTATAACTGAGAGCCTGGTTGTAGGCCTTGACAATAGGACTGTCTTGGTTCTTCACAAAAAGCCCAGGAACAACACCTGTCTGTGCCAGCCAGAACCTCAAGGGCTCTTCATAATCCAAAGAAGTCACAGATTTGGGAGAGAGCAATTTCTTTGCATATTGGTTGTGACGGTGCCAGCCTTCACTAGTCGAACAGTACCTGAGAGGAGGGGAGAGGATGAAAGAAAAACACAACCTCTGAGGAAAAGAAAAAGGAGAGAGAGGTGGAGAAGCGACCCCTCTTCCCACTTTATTGCCCTTTTTATACTTTTTCCACAACTCCCAACCCCTCCTCTGTACATAATTCGGTGACTAATTATTTTCCAGGGAAAAGGTCAAATGTATCTTTACAACTCCAGGAATAACGTTCCCTTGCACTGCAGACATTCGAACTCTTTCTATTTAACCACTCTCGTTACAAGTAACCATCCTCATTTTTGTGCCAGCTGCATATCCAGGATTCATTATGTTCTCAAGAGACTCAGTGGTCTCTCAAGGTTATTTCAACTTTTCGCTCTCCACAATTGGTATACTGATTGTCTGGGCATTTCACACACTGCTGCATGTACTGTGATGACCCATTTTTAAATCACAACCTCACTTTCCTCCAATATTGATACTTTCAATGATGACATGGGCTTAGTTAGACATTTCTTACCATTTGGTAAAAAGGAGAAAGCTGGAGAGCACTCCTGTATTTCCCAGCACAGTAATTATTGTAGACAATGGTCACAGAGTGAAACCCACAGCCCCAAATCTCATGGTTTTATCAAGCAATGAAACTCTTTTATATGATACTGTAATGCTGGCTATTGGTCAATTTACTTTGGCCAAAGTCCAAATAATGTACAACAGAAAAATTGAACTCTAAGTTGAACCATTGATTTTATTAGTATAAATGTATGGTGTTGATTTATGAATTGTGAGATAAAATTAAACACAATGGTGAAGGAGAAAGAATAGACTATTTGGATGATCTCTTTAATTTTTGTACACTTAAATTGTTCTTAATATCAATTCTCTTCATTTCAAGAAAAACATTTCTCATAGTGAAAAAATACACAGTGAGTCTCACAATTTGTATTAATGTATAATAACTATAACAATTTTTATATTTACTACATACCAAGATAGGTAGGGGTTGGGATGGTCCTGTAGCAGTGTACTTTAATGCATTCTCCTGTTACATCCAAGGACCAGGGTTTGATCCTTAGCACTACAAAAAGGATGAGCCTACATGTTTCTGAATTGTGCACTGCAATATGCACACTCTACAAACAGACACATGAAAGTAGAGTAGAGCAAGCATTTCTACATGCTGAGATAACCACACAAGTTCTTGACCTACTATATACAAACTCTCAGGGCCAGACTATCATTGTGGGTTGTACACTTTGGGGTCATGCTGCTGGCTGGATAGTGATGTCATTTCCTGGATTGTTCTGCTCAGTTAGCACTATTTCTGTGACCTGATGTGGGAAGATGAGGAGAGATGAATCCTGAGCAGAGGATGATCTTTCTAGTACAACCTAACACTGAAGTAGGGTGAACTAAGGCTTGCTGACCTCATCTCCACTCCCTTTCATGGGCACCTCTTGCAAAAGAACTTGAGATATTATTATTTGAGAAGAGGGCCTGACAAAAGACAGAAACCATTTGAAAATTGCATCAGATCTAAATTCACACAGTTCAAAATATTTGGTTTTCCATCAAGCTCATGACCAGAACATGAGATTCTGCTTTTTATAAGAGGTCTTAGAGCAATTGGATGTATCTTTGTTCATCAGCTGACATGCTCTGCCCCGTGTTTTGGTCTCAGGCTAAACCTTTTCACTAGTGAGCATAACCTTATAGAGCTCTCTGGTCTGGTTGCCCCTGTTTTGTACCATGAAGTCCTCACACTGTATCTGCTGTCCAGTGGCATCCACTCTGAGTGACCTTCCCTTGGTCAGGCAATAAGTCCCTGTATGGGGCACAAGTTACTGGGGGCTGACCAGACTCCCAATCGCCTTACCAAGGATACAGCAGAAGGATAACAAAAGACAAGACAAGATCTTTACTGCATAAAGGGGGTCCAGGATGGTCAAAGCTCTTATCAGGCTAAGACGCTCTCTCCTAAAGCTTACCATTATTTATTGAATACATAGTACTTGCAGGGGTAAGGGGAGGGCAGGGAACAGTGAAGTGGAGAGTACTGATACAAGCAGTGTCCTAGCAACAAAGGAACAAGGCATGCTAGCCGGAGCATATCATTGATTAATGAGAAAACTGCTGTGGCCCATAGATTAATTTTTGCTTTTATGGAAGTTGTGTCTATGAGTGATGTTGCCCTTAGTGCAATATTGTCTTGCCATCCAAGATGTCACAGCATCATGGCTCATCGAGACCTTTGCTATGACCAGCGGCATGGGGAGTTGTTGCATTCTCACACACCAACTGCTGCCTTTTCAGGCAAGACATTGTGGGCTAATAGGCAGACTCAAACTTTTAATATGAAAAGCCAATTTATAAATTTGCAGCTCACTTGGGCTGATCTTCATTAATCTTTCACACATGGTGTGAAGTCCATGCTTAGGATAAAGAAAATATCACAGGGCTGAGAATTTCCAACACATTTGCTGATGAAAAAATTAGCTATGTGAAGGAGCTGCCTTCCTACAAATATTAGCAGTGAAGAAACCCATCAATAAACTGGTAATAAGATTCAGAATGAGTGTTGTGAAATTTTATATATACAGGGCCACACAATAAATATTTTAAGTTTGAAGATCCAGTGGCCTCTATTGGATCTTCTCCTTTTGCAGTTGTACTGGAAATACAGCCACAGAAAATGGGTGTATACACAATGGAGAAAACTTTTTGCCAGCTACTCCTCTGAGGACTAATACCTAGAATATAAAAAGAACTGAGAAAAATTAGACCTCTCCAAAATAAAAGATCCAGTCAAAAAATAGGCAACTGAAATGAATAGATACTTCTCAAAAGATGTACAAGATGTACAAATGGCAATAAATACATGAAAAAATATTTTAATATCTCTGGCCATTAGAGAAATGCAAATTAAAACAACACTCAGATTCTGTCTTACTCCAGAAATAATGGCTATCATCAAGAAATCAAATAATAAATGTTGGTGAGGTTGTGGAGAAAAAGGAACCCTTCTACATAGTTGGTAGAATGTAAACTAGTACACCTGTTATGGAAATCAGTATGAATATTTCTCAAAAAACTAAAAACTAGAAATTCCATTTGACCTACCTATTCTCCTTCTAGGTATTTTCCTGAACGAGTTAAAGACATAATAGTATACAATGATTAGAATGAATAATTGAAAATGTAAAATAAGAAGGAAAGGTCCAAAGGGGTAGGGGTATTGGGAGGGGCAGGGGAAAGGAAAGAAGGGAACGGAAAAATGATGAGAAATGGAAAAAATGGAAATAAAGTCTTTGTAAATAGGGAAGGGTGGAGGGCATGAAAGGAGGGCTAGGAATAGAGAAAAAATAAGAACCAAGATGCATTATGTAAGAGTACAATTCCCAATGAGAAAAATAATTGTGTTGTATACCTACAATGTACCAATAAAAGAATTTAATTAAAAAAGACATAATAGTACAGTGATGCTTGCATACTTATGTTTATAGCAGCATAATTCAATAGCTAAATCTTGGAAGTAGCCCATATATCCATCAACAGGTGAATGAATGAAGAAAATAGTATTTATACACAATGGGGTACTATGCTATATAGAAGATAAACTTGATCCATGTGTAGGAAAATCGATGCACTTTGAAACTATAATGTTAACTGCAATAAATAAGACATGCAAGCTTAAAAAAAAGAAAGAAAATAGGCACATTAATTTGAAATCAGCTTGGCCATCACAGTGAGAATCCACTTCAGGAAAAGCAAAATAGTATGATGTCTTTTCAACAGATGGTGCCACACTTGTGTGGGGGACCCTAGAGGACATCACATATCATAGAAACCCCACTACACTGCCGGCCCTTAGAGAAGAAATTAAAAATGCACATGCAGCAATCTTGATGGCCAAGGTTACCCAAGCAGCATTTCTCTGTGCTAACTAATGTCTGGAAGATCATAGTCACCCCTTGGTACTGGGGATCCCTGCAGTTAGGTTCCAGTATCCTGTCCAGTATATGATGCCAGCCTGAAAAAAATACACTAACAGACAGAACTACCAGAGAACAAGCAATCAGGGTGCCAGGATGATGAATGCTAGTGTAACTGACCAAGGCCCTGGTCAGTCCCAGGCACTAACTTTATTGGCAATCAATTGGGATAAAAGCAAGCTAAGTGCAGTTTCTATGGAAATTAAAGTAAATAAGGCTTGCAAAGGACAAGACAAAGCATTCTTGAATTAGGAACAGAATAGACAAAATGTATGATTGTAATTAGAATATTGTCCTTTTGGTCAGAAGGTTTTAGTTGTGGGAATGGTATTTGGGTGCGAGTTACTCTGACCTCGGCATGTAGGCTTCAGCAGGCTCACTTTTATAAACAACCCAATTGAGGGGTTAACTCTTTACAAGCTGCTTTGGGAATACTCAATATTACAGTCCTCTGCAACTTGGAGCACTTCTTGTAATGGCACAGGCTAAAGTTACCTTGTATTAATCTCATGATGTCAATATAATTGTAGTTTTAAAATATTTATACATTTTATTTTCTTAAAATGTGCGCACATTTTATTGGACTCTATCTTATGTCTGATATGTGTTGTGTGATAAAATTATAATGAATGTATACATTTTTAAAATTTAAATGATTAAAATGCAGTAAAAGCTTTTATTTCTTTCTCTTGTCTAATTGCTGTGGCAAATGTTTCCAGAACTATATTGAACAAGAATGGTGATAGTGGACATCCTTGTCTTGTTCCTGATTTTAGTGTGAAGGATTTTGGTTTTTGACCATTTACTATGATATTGGCTGTTGGTGTTTCATAGATGGCTTCTATCAGTCTGAGGTAGAGACCATCTATTCCAATTTTTGTAGGGTTTTTATCATAGATGCATGTTGGATTTTGTCAAAACCTTTTTCTGCATCTATGGAGATAATAAAGATAGGTAATGAAGAAGTCAAATTGTCATTATTTGCAGATGACATGATACTCTATATAGAAGACCCCAAGAACTCCACCAAAAGTCTTCTAGAATTAATAACGAAATTCAGTCAAGTAGCTGGTTACAAGGTCAACACACAAAAGTCAATAGCTTTCCTCTACACCAATGACAGACTCACTGCGAGAGAAATAGGGCAAATAATTTCTTTCACAATAGCATCCAAAAAACTGAAATACTTAGGAATCATCCTAATGAAAGAAATCAAAGACCTCTTCTCTGAAAACTATGGCACTCTTAAAAGAGAGATTGAAGATGATATCAGAAAATGGACAGACATCCCCTGTTCCTAGGTAGGAAGGATTAATATAGTGAAAATGGTCATACTTCCAAAACTGCTATGTAGATTTAATGCAATTCCAATTGAGATCCCAGCAGCATACTTCATAGACCATGACAAAGCAATCTGAAAATTCATTTGGAACAAGAAGAGACCCAGAATAGCAAAAGCATTTCTAGGTAACAGAGACATGACAGGGGGTATCACAATCCCCAACCTGAAACTATACTACAAAGCTACTATGATAAAAACAGCATGGTACTGTCAAAAAAACAGACTTGAGGACCAATGGAACAGATTAGAAGATGCAGAAACAATGCCAGATACACTCAGCCATCTCATCTTTGATAAAGGAGCCAAACACCCTCACTGGAGGAAAGATGGCCTCTTTAATAAATGGTGCTGGAGAAATTGGGCTTCAACTTGCCAAAGATTAAAACTAGACCTATATCTCTCACCATGCACTAAAGTAAAATCAAAATGGATTAAAGATCTAAATATTAAAATAGAAACTCTGAACAAGTTGGAACAGAGGTTAGGTAGGACCCTTGAAGACATCGGTGTAGGAAAAGATTTATGAACAAAACCTCAGTTGCCCATGAACTAGCACAAACAATCAACAAGTGGGATCTCTTCTTATTAAAAATCTTCTGCACAGCAAAAGAAACCACCAGCAGTGTGAAGAGACAATCCACAATGTGGGAAAAAATCTTTACCTGCTCTTCCTCAAAAGTCTACTATCTCGAATCTATAAAGAACATAAAAAGATCAGCCCTTCCAAATTTAAAGACCCAATCCGAAATTGGGCATCTGAAATGAACAGACATTTCTCACACAAAGAAGTAGAAATAGCAAATAAATACATGAAAAAATGTTCAACATCACTGGTCATTCAAGAGATGCAGATGAAAACAATGCTGAGATTCCACTTCACTCCAGAAAGAATGGCTACTATCATGAAATCAACCAATAACAAATGCTGGTGGGGCTGTGGGGAAAGAGGAACCCTGCTCCACTGCTGGTGGGAGTGTAGTCTGGTGCAATCCCTGTGGAAATCAGTATGGAGATACCTCAAAGAACTAGGACTGGAAGTCCCATTTGACCCCACTGTTCCACTGCTGGAGATCTTCCCCAAAGAATTCAAAAAATCATACCACAGTGATATATGTGCGCCCATGTTCATAGCAGCACAGTTTGTAGTAGCTGAAACTTGGAAAGAGCCCAAATGCCCATCAACTGGAGACTGGATTAAGAAAATGTGTTTTTTTTATAAAATGGAGTACTAGTCAGCCATAAAAAATGAGAAATTGGAGACATTTATAGCTAAGTGGATGCACATTGAGGTGATACTCTTAAATGAAATAAATAGGACACACATGAATAAATACCAAATTGTTTCTCTGGTGTGAGAAACTGAAAGTGTAAATAAGGACTAAATGTCTAATAGGTAATGTGAAATAGGAAGAAAAGGGGCAAAGGGGAAGGAAGTGGGAGGGGTAGGGGAAAGGATAGATGGGAATGGGATTAATATGAGAAAACAGAAAAATAAGAACAAAATCTTTGTAAATAAGGAGGAATGGAGGGGTTGAAGGGAGGGCTGGGTAAGGGTGAAGAATAAGAACCAAGAGACACTATGTAAAGGTGCAAATTTCCAATGATGAATGTCATTATATTGGATACCTAAAATGTACCAATGATTAGAATGAATAATTGATAATGTAAAATAGGTAGAAAACGTCCAAAGGGGTAGGGGTAGTGGGAGGGTCAGGGGAAAGGAAAGAAGGGAGAGGAAAAATGATGAGAAATGGAAAAAATGAAAATAAAGTCTTTGTAAATAGGGAAGGGTGGAGGGCATAAAGGGAGAGCTAGAAATGGGGAAAAAATAAGAACCAAGATGCATTATGTAAAGGTACAATTCCCAATGAGAAATGTAATTGTGTTGTATACCTACAATGTACCAATAACAGAATTTAATAAAAAAAAAAACAGTAAAAGTGACTTTTCCTTCATTTCCCCCAAACACTTGAGACACACTCATCCCATTGTTCTTAACTCTTTCTGAAAGAGTCTTGGAAAGTCTGTTTTATGAATGTCTCTAGTTGTACTGACCTGGCTGCCTCAATGTTCTGAATTGATTCAAAATGTTAACCTTTCATGGTAGCTTTTTACTTTGCTTCAAGGCAGAATTGAAATGGTGCTGTATTTGGTAAGTACGGTGAATTAGAGCAAGGAGTAATGTTCTATGAGCCTGCATTTCTATTGGACAGCACTAAGCAGTAATATTCATTTCATTTTTTATCACACCTTTTAAAGACACTCAGAACAGAGAACTTCCAAAACTGCTCAGGAAGTGGCAAGGATCATGGAATGTGTGCTTGAAGGAAGAGAAAGTATTTTAGGTGGATTAATGACAATGTGTCTGCTACAGTAAAAATTATTTTAATTTGTACAATCACTCCATATTGCAATCACACCTCATATTCATAAGGAGTAACTGGAGTGGACAGAGGAGTAAAAATGGAGAGATGGAAGTGGTTTCCTTATGATGACAAAAATGAGTCATGTGCAGTAATTGTGGGAATTATTTAGAAGATAATATTCCAGGACAAACAGATCTTGTGTGTGTGTCATGGAAATGGAATATGTTTAGAAAATTGAGATCCAGAAGGAGATAGACACAGCTAAGTTTATAATCTAAACATGTCATATTTTATTCATGAATGTTCATCTATTACTAAAAGAGAAATGCATGTCCTCATTTAGAAGTAGGTAGCTAATGCCTACAACAAACTCTATTGAATGTTAAATGTTCGTTCTGTGTAAAATATGAATATATTCATAATTAACACAATAATACTTTTTTCAGGTACCTTAAAGTGAAAAAACTGAGTCAATCTTCCTTCTTATTATGACACATATCATCATTTATATATACAGTGTATTTGATTATTAACTGAATGGGAACTTAGAAGCTTAGAAGTATCTCGCATACACTAATGTGCATGAGGGATATTGCAGCTCACAGAGATAATTAATGCAGGGCAGGATTGAAGTATTACATTGGTAGTACATCAGATAGAACCAAGGAAATTTCTCTGGACTCCTTCTCTCTATACTTTGTGATTCTTGCTTCTAGTCAGGGTCATAGGACACATGGGACAACACTGGCATCGTGACCTGGTTACACTGTGTCTTTGCTGGGTAACAGATTTGGGAGTGAGGCTTGCCACATAAGAGTGCCAATTCCTTCAACATGTTCTACCTAATCTTCCATGGACTCTATCCCAGCCTGGGTAATAATACAGAGAGTAGCAGAGGATGCATGTGGCAGAGGTACATGTCAGGATGGATGCATCAGCATTGCCTGAATATCTTACCTGAAAGAACTAACAGCACTAAAATTAGTTCTCCTCTGAGAAACCCTGGAGCATGTGAGGCTCTGAGCTTCTGGAATCAGTGAGGGATGAGAGTGCTTTTATATCCAGTCAAGATAAAATAAATTTTTAATAATTGAAAGTGACTTCTTTAATTAGGAGAAAAATGTCTGTGTGCAACATATATCAGGTTATCCTAGGATATGGCTTTCAGGAGGAAAAATTGAACAATAAGGGAAATTCATTCTGAAAAAATGATTTTCATTTTTTAAATGAAAAATTGGCATACAAATATATTCTTTTTATAGGTATGACTATTAAACCTCAATGCACTTTATCACTGACCTACATCTTCAACCATGATCTGTTTTATTTTGTGTGAGTGTGTGTATGACAAAATCTCACTCTGTTGCCCATGTTATTCTCCAACACATGATCCTCCTCAATCAGCATCTCAACAGGCTGTCCCTGCAGGCCTTCACCTCCATGCACAGATGAACACATTGTTTATGCACAGTAAGAGCCAAAGTCTGAATTTTGGCATTGGAAGAGAAGAGAGCGCCCTCTGCTTTTCAGAGCAGTCTGAAAGAACATGTGCACAGACTTTGGAGGGGTCATTCTCAGAGGGTTTGGAGGGAAAATTGTAACTAATGTGTCTGGAATTGTTCAAGACTGGAATTTAGTTCTTCTTGCTTGGTCAGCTCTGTCTGCTTTGACTCAGGCAAAGAAAGGTGGATGCAGGTAGGTTTTTCACAATGAATTCTCCAAAACAAAGGGACCTAGACTGTTTCTTAAAATGTCATTTACTGCCAATAGATGGACAATTTTCTTGTCTTAGCCTGAATTATCCAATGTTGCCAAGATGCATTCACAAGTCTGAGCTCCTGGCAAGATTCCCCAGAACTCTCTAATTATTACTGTGGCACAGAGTGATACACAAACAATCAGATTCTTAAAATAGATACTACTTGGATCCAAGCCCAATTAAAAATATACTGAAGAGAGATGTGGATTCCCTTGGTTTATTTCTCCTTAGACAAGATGTGCTGTGAAAAAGCACAATTAAATAATTTAATGCATAGAGCTTGCTTATATTTTGACAAAGAGAAAATAGAGATAAGTAAAAGAGTGGATGATTGGGCCAGGGTTTTAGCTCAGTGGTTCCGCCACCTGCCTTGCAAGTGGAAGGATCTGAGTTTGATCCCCCGTACCAAAAAAAAAAAAAAGTGGATGATCAATTTTTGGGTAGGGTGAAATTTATTTCCCACAGATGAATCAATCAGAGGTAAAGGTTTTGCAGGGTTTAGCAGAGAACAAGGATAAGTGTACTTCCATGGGTATAGCAAAAGAGGAAAGTGATGATTTTTAAAATTTTAGTGAATAAAAATTTTGATAGATTAAAATTGAACCTTTTAAAATTATAATAAAAATTAAAATTCTGCATTTCTCTGCTTTATTTTTTGTGCACTCCTTGCCTCTATACTTCCATCTAGTTATGTGTGGACCACTCCCATTGTTTTGCCGCTAACACTGTCTCTTCCCTCTACCCACCCATGCTTTCATCATCAGACCCCTCATTCATCCAGTTCCTCCTCTCCTTTAAGAAATGGTTTTTACTGTATATTTAAATGTAAAAATCCAGCAAGAACGGCACTACAAAAAATGCTGTTCATCAAATCATTGACAATGTATCCAAACAGATTAAATTCAATTTGGCTCAAAATTATCTTAGAAAAAAACAGTACACTGTGAACAATTAAGTTTTTACTACTTGCTAATAGTGTTAATACTATTAATAAAATTTCTAAATTTAGGAGGGCTGAAAAATGTATTATGAAGTAAGAAATAGTTTGACCATGAACTGATGAAAATTCTGAGGAATATATAATACATATCTGATCATCTTTATAACAAGACACCATATTGGCAGTGTAATGAAAATCACAAAGAAACTGCAAGGAAGGAGTAAAGAAGATAAAGGTATGATAGATTGCAAGATCATATGCATTAAAAATCCAAGGGATTCAACAAACACAAATGTACACCCAAATAATTTGGTTATTTGATTCAACAAATAACTGTTCCTTTATAAAACACTGAATACATTCAAATATGGCAGATAAAATAATTTCTTTTTGCATTAACAACAAGTTATAAAAACTTAGGAATAAATCTGAGGAGAAAAACTATTGTGTACAATATTTTGGGTGTGTGTAAAATCGTAAAACAAGATATAAACTTGTTGACAGAAGTCTCCAATTATAAAAGGATATTTAAACAAGATAAATAGACTTAGCCAACCACTGATATGAAAATTCACTGCAAGCACTGCAAAATTATCCTTAATTTAACATAAAAATTCAATTCATTGCCATTTTAAACCCAAGAACATTTGATATCACATATGATCAACCAATCCTAGGATTCTGAAGGAAACAAGAGGGAAATTCTGAAAATAAAGGGCTTCAGAAATATTGGTAGTCAAGTGTGAGAAAGGAAATACAAACCCAGTTACCAGAATAAAGTTTAATCAGCATATTAAAGGCACACTAATTATGCAAGAGGAAAAACTATAATGAAATACATTAGGGAATTCTGAAATATAATGTTTTGCAGAGAAGAGTTATAATATGAGTAATTCATAAAAGTGATTGAGAAGAACAAATGGACCACCAGATAAAAGTATATAATATAATCATCTTAAGCAAAATTATAAGAATTTATTGCAGAATTTACAAAACAAAAAATTTCCAAAATAAAATTCAAAGTAAAAAGGTGATTGTTACAGGTAATGGTAACATTAAGACTATTGTAGAAAAAAATGAGTCCCTTGATTATTGAAGTAAATGCCATGATTCATTCTAAAATCTGAGACAAAAATGTTGCAGATTTGCCTAGAGACACTCTATATTTTATGAAGAACTTTTTTTTAACTAATAAATTTTCTTTTTGCTAGAATGTGCTTTATCCCTGAACCCATGCAGATAATTTCTAACTGGTCTTAACAAAATAATGTAGCATTTAGGAGCAATGATGCAGCCCAGCAATCCTGCACTGGAGGCCAAGGTGGAGGAGACCTCCATGGCCACCATGACCTTCCCCTTGGTGCTGTGGTACACAGGGAGGAAGGTGACCCACACACTGCAGAATACCAACATGCTGAAAGTCAGGAACTTGGCTTGATTGAATGTCTCAGGCAGGTTCCTGGCCAGGAAAGCCACAGTGAAGCTCAGGAGGGCCAGGGAGCCCAGGTATCCCAGGACACAGTAGAAGGCAGTGAGGGAGCCCTTGTTGCACACAGTGATGATGTGGCCTTGTTCAGAGTGGGCATCTGTGTCAACAAAGGGAGGAGAGGTTCCCAGCCAGACTGCACAGAGAATAATTTGGATCAGGGAGCAGATGGGAATGAGAAAATTAGAGGCTCCTGACACCAGTAACCACCTGATTGATTGTTCTGGTTTTTGAAGGCCAGAATCACAGTGATGGTTTTGGCCAAAACAGTGGAAACAGCCACAGTGAACACAAGTCCAAATATTATTTGCTGGAGGATGCAGGTGGCTGTGTTGGGATGGCCAATGAAGAGGAAGACACAGAGAAAGCACAGCAGGAGGGAGATGAGCAGGGTGTAGCTGAGAGCCCTGTTACTGGCCTTGACTATGGGAGTGTCTTGGTGTCTCACAAAGAGCCCCAAAACCAGAGCTGTGAGAACAGAGAAACACAGAGCTGTGCAAATCAGAGCCATCCCTAGGGGATCTGTGAAGGACAGGAAGTCCACAGTCTTGGGGAGACAGCGATCTCTGTCTCTTTTCAGGTACTCATGTGTTGGACACCATGTACACTGATCTGAATCTGGGGAGAAGGCAAAGATTCAGCATTTCTTTTTCACAAATTTTTCATTTCTGCCCAGTTGAACAAAGTGGTTAGCCTTGCAATATCACTATGAGTACCGGTGGCTCATATGTAGTTTTGAGATCCATCAGAGTACATGCCTAACCTAGGGAGAAAGCTTTCAGCTGTGACTAATATCAAAGCCCTTCAAATGGACCCTCAACACTAGAGGGGTTTGAGGTCACATCATGCTCTGATTTATTAATGTCATCAAGGCTATGGGTTGTGGACTTCTCTCAGCCCCTTTGTTACCACCACACCACAGCCTATTCCTCATGAAAATCTGTGTGTAGACACACTTGTAATAGTCACTTAGTGCAATTGAATTTAAGGCTTTCCAATATCTATACTCAGATGGAGAAATATTTATTTGTCTTCTTACAAGCTCAGTGTTTTAACTAATTGATCTTAATTCATGGAAGAACAAGTCTTTCTTCATGTAACATATTTATTTTTCTGTGACTATTCCAGGAAATTTTTCATAAAAATATTGAAAACTGTGAATTGAAAACACTTGTATTTTGTATGCCACTATATTGCTGGTGTACAACACTTTAGAGTAACTGATATTTTTATCCAGTTAGTGAAGAATATGTGTATTTCTAAAAACTTCATGCACTTACAACTGAAAGTATCATTTCCTAACCTTTTTTTATAATGTGTTATACAATAAGTTGAGAGCTTAGTATATATGATGATCATTGCTGCAAATGTTCACGTCTGCTTTTATAGAGCTTGAAAGCAGTCATGGGGCACAGCTCTATTAACAGGCATTTCTTTGTTCAATTTAAAATTTATTTACAGAAGTAATAAGGAACTTTCCTACTCCCATTTTAAGGGTCCTAAGGGTTTTTTCTTCCCACTCAGGTGGAGATTTAACACATGCATTCACAGTAAACTATATCCCCAGCTTCTTTTGCTTTTCATTTTGAGACAGGGTCTTGAAAACTTACTCAGGCCAGCCTCAAATTGCAATCTTCCTGCTTCAGAGCCTCTAAGTAGCTGGTGTTACAAGACTGCAACTCCATGCTGGGCTCTTATTTAGATTTTGTAGGTAAATCTCTTGCAAGAGGACAAGATTATGAACTTGTTTATACAGATTGTCTTTCATGTTTCTCCTGTTGGAATACTCATCCCTCTTCATAGTCACCAGGTGCTCCTGGTTTTTGCCCATAGATCTGCTTGACACAGACAAGCAGGTGAATATGGCAGCACACATTCCAAATCCTTTATTTCTTTTTTTTTAATTTTATGCATTACTTTGATGTTTCAAACCTGTCACAAGGAAGAGAAGTAATTTTTGGTAACTTATTTTTACTGAAAAAATTACTAGCTTTACTAAGTGAATAAAACCAAATGATGCTTCCTGCTGATATAATTGGAATGGCCCAGTACTTTTGCAGGAATTCAAACAATTACAATGTTTATTCTGTAACTTTCTAACATTGAAGTATTTTAAAATTGGTCCTACATTTCTTATTTTACAAAAGCATTTTGTTTGATTTTTAACTGCATAAATTTAAATGTGTAGAAGTTACTTTCAGAGATATCAGATGATTGTATCTTTCACTGGAATATTGTGTCTTTGTATTTTCTTATTGTACCATAACATAAAAGTTGATATTATACTATCTTTATATTAACTCTGCATACTTAAGACTGTGAACATGGCACACTGTATAATGGAATATTTCCACAATATTTTATGTAGTTTATTATTTAATGAGTGTACATTCCTCAGATGAATGCAATTATAAAGCATTCCAAATATGTTCCAATAAAAAACAACAATGTATGTACTTATAGTTTGTTATGGAAACTGTTGAGTGGGAAACTTCAAAGCACCGGCAGATAGGTAGGGGAATTATACATCTTACATTCCCTGGACAGTCTTTAGAATGGCTCACCGTGAGACTCATGTTTTAATGCCATCCATCTGACTCAGCCCTGGATGGCAAAGAAAGGCAACCACTGGAATCAGTGCCTCTGAGGAGCATAATAGAATGTGCACTGTCAGATGAGAATATGGACATATTTTAGTGATCGAAGTTAAAAAATAAATGTATTGGAGGGGCAATTATTATGGTGTAGCTTAATGTTTTCTACCTGTCTGATTGGAAATGTGTCTCTCTGGGCAAAATACACAAGTAAAGCAGCAGGCAGGTCTTCTTCCCTGTGGAATTTTTCTAAATCCTGGACCACAGCTCTGGCTACACACTGACTGAGGAGTCTAAGAGGAAGAGAGAAGCACTGGTCATGATTTTGCACATTCTTAGCAACTTAGCTTTGATGTAAATATTTCCCTTCTCATCAGAGAGAAATTTGACTTTCTCTATGAGATCATCACTTCCTCTCTCCCATCCTTACCCAATTTGATACTACCTAGACATCTAATTCAGGATAACAATGGTTAACTTCCCTTTGTTTGTTTAAGCTATTTGCCAAATATAATACACAGTTCCCTGATTAACTTAATATGTCACCAGCTACATTGCTTGACTATTTTCTCTTATTTATCAACTTCTTCCAGAATCTTTTTTGTGTGTGTGGTACTGGGGATGGAACTCAGGACCTTGCACTTGCAAGGCCAACATGGTGCCACTGAGCTAAATCCCTGGCTCTTCCAAAATCTTTAGTGTTAAGTCTTTATGTGTTAATGCTTCAAAGAAGGTTTACTCTGGAGATTATTTTACAATGGCATCACACTTGATTGAACATAATCTTTTAAGTTCTAGAGAGCAGAATGTAATGACATGATAACTTGGTCAACCACTGAAATTAACTACAGAAAAAAATTCCCTCCAAGAAATATAAAGAGTGATGCAATAGCAAAATGAAGAGAATACGTTATGAACTGTATGTGTATTTATTGCCTCTCTGTACTTCAAAATCAAGGCGGGCACCGCTTTCTGCACACTAACAGTCTGTTGCATACAGAGCATGACTGTTGTATAAATTGCCTCTAAAATTGTGTGGGATAGTTCAAGCATATAAAGGTGACATTACATCCTGTCAGTGCTTTGAGATGCTAAGTAGAACAAAAGCTGAAGACTAAATCTTATGCCAAAGGACAAAGGAAAAAAGGAATAGTGTGAATGTTATTTCAGTCTAAGACTTGCCATTTTATAGTCCTTCAAAGCATAGTAAAGACTCTGACAATGTATGGCAAGGGTTTTGGGGTATTTGGATGGATATGTGTGGTATCTACCTATTATTTCATCTCCACCCCTTTTCACTATCTTTATTCCTTTTTCATTCACTGCAATATGAATAAATATAGCTTGATAAAATATAATTGTTGGTATAAACTTGCTCTCTCTACTAGAATTAGCTCAGAATATCTGTCAGATGCTAAAGGTGAATTTAGTGCCGAGTTAAAGGCTTATATTTAGTCTGATCTCAGACTATATTCATATATCTGCTTTATCCACTATTGAAAGGAATCATAACTCTGTGAATCCACAGGCCATTCTATCATCTCTTCACTGATGACCAAGGCTTAATTATGCGGACTGTTGGAGACAAATTGTCCTACTTTAACCAGTAACACAAGACCAGTTGGGAAATTCACAGTGTTCTTAATGTCATATTGTGCCATATGGTATCTTTTGTCATCTAAGGAAATGTGGATCCTCACACCGTTTGTGAATTCAATTTTCTTCAGGAATGGATGAAGCTAGAGGAAAGGCCTCAGTTTGAAAATGAGAAATTCATCCAAATTAGAGGTGGAAAACCAATGTGTACTAAGCAATGCTTTTCCCTCCACCGTACACTCAAGTTTCATCTTTGATAGATGGTCTGTTCCATTTGGGTGTTCACCAACCCTTGGGTCCAAGTGAGAACTCTTCTCCCCATGAATGAGTGGGGGAGTAATGGAAACCAATCACAACAATTCTAGGATATTGGCTCCTGTGCAGCATTTTGCACAACCTTGGTTGCAACTCTGAGCTCCAAGTTCGTTTTGGATTTGGTACATGTCAATCTTTTCCACTGAAAAGGGATCTATATGAGTGAATTCATTTAGGATCATTTTTTAAAAATGTATTAAATTCTTTTATTGGTACATTGTAGGTATACAACACAATTACATTTCTCATTGGGAATTGTACCTTTATATAATGCATCTTGGTTCTTATTTTTTCCCCATTCCTAGCCCTCCCTTCATGCCCTCCACGCTTCCCTATTTACAAAGACTTTATTTTCATTTTTTCCATTTCTCATCATTTTTCCTTTCCTTCCTTTCCTATCCCCTGCCCCTCCCACTACCCCTACCTCTTTGGACCTTTTCTTCCTATTTTGCATTATTGAATATTCATTCTAATCATTGTACATTTTAGGTATCCAATATAATGACATTCATCATAGGAAATTTGCACCTTTACATAATCTCTCTTGGTTCTTATTTTTCACCCTTACCCAGCCCTCCCTTCAACCCCTCCATTCCTCCTTATTTACAAAGATTTTGTTCCTATTTTTCCTTTTACTCATATTAATCCCATTCCCTTCTGTCCTTACCCCTAGCCCTCTCACTTCCTTACCCTTTGCCCCTTTTCTTCCTATTTCACATTACCTATTAGACATTTAGTCCTTATTTACACTTTCAGTTTCTTACACCAGAGAAACTATTCAGTATTTACACATGTGTGGCCTATTTATTTCACTTAAGAGTATCACCTCAATGTACATCCTCTTAGCTATAAATGTCTCTAATTTTTCATTTTTTAAGGCTGAGTAGTACTCCATTTTATGAAAAAAAACCACATTTTCTTTATCCAGTCTCCAGTTGATGGGCATTTGGGCTGTTTCCAAGTCTTAGCTATTACAAACTGTGCTGCTATGAATACGGGCGCACATATATCACTGTGGTATGATTCTTTGAATTCTTTGGGGAAGATCCCCAGCAATGGAACAGTGGGATCAAATGGGACTTCCAGTCCTAGTTCTTTGAGGTATCTCCATACTGATTTCCACAGTGTTCGCACCAGTCTACACTCCCACCAGCAGTGGAGCAGGGTTCCTCTTTCCCCACAGCCCCGCCAGCATTTGTTATTGGTTGATTTCATGATAGCAGCCATTCTTTCTGGAGTGAGGTTGAATCTCAGCATTGTTTTCATGTGCATCTCTCAAATGGCCAGTGATGTTGAACATTTTTTCATGTATTTATTTGCTATTTCTACTTCTTTGTGTGAGAAATGTCTGTTCATTTCAGATGCCCATTTTTGGATTGAGTCTTTAAATTTGGGAGGTCTGATCTTTTTAAGTTCTTTATAGATTCGAGATAGGAGACCTTTGTCTGAGGAAGAGCAGGTGAAGATTTTTTCCCACATTGTGCATTGTCTCTTCACACTGCTACTGGTTTCTCTTGCTGTGCAGAAGCCTTTTAATAAGAAGAGATCCCACTTGTTGATTGTTTGTGTTAGTTCATGGGCAACTGAGGTTTTGTTCATAAAATCTTTTCCTACTCCGATGTCTTCAAGGGTCCTACCTAATCTCTGTTCCAACTGGTTCAGAATTTCTATTTTAATATTTAGATCTTTAATCCATTTTGATTTTAGTTTAATGCATGGTGAGAGATACAGGTCTAGTTTTAATCTTTGGCAAGTTGAAGCCCAATTTTTCCAGGACCATTATTTAAAGAGGCCATCTTTCCTCCAGTGAGGGTGTTTGGCTCCTTTATCAAAGATGAGATGGCTGAGTGTGTCTGGCATTTTTTTTGCATCTTCTAATCTGTTTCACTGGTCCTCAAGTCTGTTTCTTTGCCATTACCATGCTGTTTTTATCATAGTAGCTTTGTAGTATAGTTGCTGGTTGGGGATTGTGATACCCCCTGTCATGTCTCTGTTACCTAGAATTGCTTTTGCTATTCTGGGCCTCTTCTTGTTCCAAAAGAATTTGGGGATTGTTTTCTCAAGGTTGATGAAGTATGCTGCTGGGATCTCAATTGGAATTGCATTAAATCTATATAGCAGTTTTGGAAGTATGGCCATTTTCACTATATTAATCCTTCCTACCCAGGAGCAGGGGATGTCTGTCCATTTTCTGATATCATCTTCAATCTCTCTTTTAAGAGTGCCATAGTTTTCAGAGAAGAAGTCTTTGATTACTTTTCTTAGGATGATTCCTAGGTATTTCAGTTTTTTGGATGCTATTGTGAAAGGAATTATGTGCCCTATTTCTCTCTCAGTAAGTCTGTCATTGGTGTAGAGGAAAGCTATTGATTTTGTGTGTTGACCTTGTAACCAGCTACTTGACTGAATTTGGTTATTAATTCTAGAAGACTTTTGGTGGAGTTCTTGGGGTCTTCTATATAGAATACCATGTCATCTGCAAATAATGACAATTTGACTTCTTCATTCCCTATCTTTATTCCTTTTATTTCTTTCTCTTGTCTAATTGCCATGGCTAATGTTTCCAGAACTATATTGAAGAAGAGTGGTGATAGTGGACATCCTTGTCTTGTTCCTGATTTTAGTGTGAAAGATTTCAGTTTTGACCATTTAGTATGATATTGACTGTTGGTTTTTCATAGATGGCTTCTATCAGTTTGAAGTAGAGACCATCTATTCCAATTTTTGGTAGGCTTTTTATCATAAATGCATGTTGGATTTTGTCAAATGCTTTTTCTGCATCTATGGAGATAATCATATGGTTTTTGTCCTTGGATCTATTAATATAGTGTATTACATTGATTGATTTTCGTATATTGAACCATCCCTGCATCCCTGGGATGAATCCCACTTGATGAGGGCGTATGATCTTCTTGATGATCTTCTGCATTCTGTTTGCCAGTATCTTATTAAGGATTTTTGCATCTATGTTCATTAGTGAGATTGGCCTATAGTTCTCTTTTTCAGTTGGGTCTTTCTCTGCTTTGGGGATCAAGGTGGTGCTTGCTTCCAGGAATGAATTTGGGAGTATTCCTTCCCTTTCAATTTCATTGAAGAGTTTAAACAGTAATGGCAGTAGTTCTTCTCTAAATATCTTGTAGAATTCAGCAGTGAAGCCATCAGGGCCTGGGCTTTTCTTAGTTGGTAAGTTTTTAATTGCATTTTCAATGTCATTGGTTGACATTGGCTTGTTCAGAATTTGTAGGTGTTCTTCGTTCAACTTTGGAAATTCATATGTATGTAGGAATCTGTCCATTTCTTCTGTGTTGTCCATCTTATTGGTGTATAGGTTTGTGAAATAAGTATTGATGATCATCTGTATTTCTGCTGGGTCTCTTGTAATTTCACCCTTTTCACTCCTAATTGCATGGATTTGGGCCTTTTCTTTCCTTTTTCTCACAAGGCTGGCTAAAGATTTGTCAATTTTGTTGATCTTTTCAAAGAACCAACTCTTGGCTTCATTGATTTTTTGTATCATTCTCTAAGTCTCCATTGCATTGATTTCACCTCTGATCTTTATAATTTTCTCCCTTGTATGAGTTTTGGGGTTGTCTTGCTCTTCTTTTTCTAGAAGCTTGAGGTTCAGCATCAGGTTGTTTAATTGGGCTCATTCTGTTTTGCTAATATGAGTATTCTCTGCTATGAATTTCCCTCATAAGACTGCTTTCATTGTGTCCCATAGATTCTGATGTGTTGTATTGTCATTGTCATTTAATTGAAGGAATTGTCTGATTTCTTCTTTAATTTCCTCTGTAACCCATTGGTTATTCAGAAGTGTGTTGTTCAATTTCCAAGTGTTTATGAAATGTTTTGAGTTTCTTTTGCTATGGTTCTCCAATTTCATCTCACTATGGTCTGATAATATACAGGGGATAACTTCAATTCCTTTTCATTTACTTAAACATGTTCTATGTATGAGCATGTGGTCTATTTTGGAGAATGACCCATGTGCAGCTGAGAAGAATGTGTATTCTGATTTTGTGGGGTGGAAGACTCTGTAAACATCTGTTAAGTTCCTTTGTTCAAGAGTTCAATTGAGTTCTTGTATTTCATTACTTATTTTTAGTCTAGTTGATCTATCTATTTGTGACAGTGGGATGTTGATTTCCCCCACTACAATTGTATTAGTGCATATATGATTTTTCTTGTCCATTAATATTTGTTTTATATAATTGGGTGCACTAGTGTTTGGTGCATAGATATTTATGATTGTCATCTCTTCCTCTTGGATTCTTCCCTTTACAAGGATGTAGTGTCCTTCTTCATCTCTCTTAATCAGTGTTGGTTTGAAATTTACTTGATCTGCCTGGAGGATAGCTACTCCTGCTTTTTTTGGGTTCCTGTCACATGCAATATTGTTTTCCACCCTTTAACTTTCAGTCTATGAGTTTCCTTTTGAATGAAGTGTGTTTCTTGTATGGAGCATATGGTTGGATTTTGCTTCTTGACCCACTCTGCCAGTCTATTTCTTTTGATTGATGAATTGAGACCATTAACATTGATGGTTATATCTGAAAAGTATTGACTTGTCATTGCCATGACTTTTTCTTTTTGTTGGGTTCTCCCGCTTTACATTTAATTTCTTGTCATGCCAGATGGGTTCATTCTGCTTTGCTTCCTGGGGTTGTGATCCTCAATGTCTGTTCCTAGGATATTGTGTGAAATTTTTGGAGTGCTGGTTTGGTATTCACGAAGTTCCTAAGGTGCTCTTTGTCATGAAAGTATCTTATTCCTCCATCCATTTTGAAAGATAGTTTTGCAGGGAACATCAATCTGGGTTGGAGGCTGTTTTCTTTTAGGGCTTGGAATGTCACTCCAAGCTCTTCTTGCCTTGATGGTTTGTGTTGAGAAGTCTGCTGTGATTCTGATAGGCTTTCCTTTGTATGTGATTTGTTTCTTTTCTCTAACTGTGGAACTTTATTCTTCTGTTGAGTTTCTGAAATCTTAACAATTATATGCCTATGTGTAAATTTTTTTTGATCAAGGCTATTTGGAGTCCTATATGCCTCACTTATCTGTATGTCAAGCTCTTTTCCCCTGCTTGGGAAGTTTTCTGCCATTACTTCTGTGAACAGTTTTTTTTATGTCATCTCCACTCTCTCCTGTTTCTTCATTGAGCCCAATCAGTCTTATGTTATTCTTCTTTGCATCATCTAGCAGCTGCTGGATTGATTTCTCATGTTGCCTTATAATTTTGAAGCAATTTTTCTTTTCCTGGTCACTAATTGCAATCTTATCTTCTATATCTGAAATTCTGTCCTCACATTGGCTCATTCTGCTGTGTAGACTTTCAATGGAGTTTTTCATGTCCTGGAAATCTATTTTCATCTGTTTTATGGATTCCATTTGTTTCTTATGTTGGGATTGCATCATGTTCCTGAGCTCCCCTCTAGATTTATTAATTATGTCTTGCACTAGCGGCACAATTTCTCCTGTTATCTGAGAAATTATTTCCGATTTCATTTTTTCCAGATCCCCCTTTGTTGTCAGTTCAGTGGGTCCAGGTTGTTGAGTATCAGAATGGTCCATCTCATTTCCCTTTGTGGTTGCTGGAGATGATCTTGAAGTCTGGTTTTGAGACTTATTTACATGTTTTCTCATTTCAACTGGGATGGGGGGCTGTTAGCTCCTGCATGGATTACCTCCTCTGAGCTGGGTGAGGTGGGACAGGGGCTGGGAGCAGCGGTAGTGATGGTGACCCAAAAGCCCTTTCATGTGGGCTGGGAGCAGCAAGAGGTATGGTGGCCTGGAAGCCCCTTCCTCTGGACCAGGAGCAGTGGGATGGTGGTTCAGAAGCCCCTCCCTTTGGGCTGGGAGTGGTGTGAAGCTTGGTGGCCTCTAAGCCCCTTCCTCTGGGCCAGGAGCAGTGGAACAAAAGGTGACCCAAAATCCCTTTCCTCTGGGCTGGGAGCAGCGGGAAGGATGGTGACTGGTAAGTCCCTTCCTCTGGACCAGGAGCAGTGGGGTGATGGCTCAGAAGCCCCTACCTCTGGGCCAGGAACAACAGGACTCAGTACCTTGGTCTGGTGGTCTGGTGTCCTCTGCATCTTTGTAGTGTGGAACCAGGTGGCTGCCTGTCTGCAGTGGGGTGATTCAGTGTCTTCCACATGACTCAGGAACTCAGTAGGGCATGCACAGACCTGCCTGTCTGCAGCGGGGTGATTTGGTATCTTCCACGTGACTCAGGACCTCAGTAGGGCGTGCACAGACCTGCCTGTCTGCAGTGGGCTGATTTGGCATGTTCTGTGTGACTCAGGACCTCGGTAGGGTGTGGGCAGACCTGCCTGTCTGCAGCTGGGTGATTCAGCATCTTCCGCATGACTCAGGACCTCGGTAGGGCATGCACCTCCTTTAGGATCTTGATCGTGATGGTTGCATGAATGTATGGAGATATCCAATCTCATGAAAATAAACTCACTAAATATGTGCACTTTGTGTATATATTACACTCTAGGAAATTAAGAAAGTGTACAACATAGGTTGTTTTTGTCTATTCCTACAGATTTGTTGGTGAAATTTATTTTTATATCATATGGAAGAACCTATGTCTTCTCCCCTCCCCCAAATCTCTTCAGGTTTTAATTGGGATTTTAAATAAGTTACTAAGCCTTGAAGCCATGGGGGTCCACGACACTGTATTGTGGAAAATAATAAATTTTTCTTTTAACAACTGTTAAGTTCTTCAATATCTTGAATAAAAGCACTCTACACACTCCCTAATTTTAGGAAGGATTTATGTTGGTAAATTCACTTAATTTTCTTAGTGTCAAATAAAGATGCTCAATGAGGTATATCAAATGTTACTGCTATTGAGCCTGGAAATTAGATAATGACTTAAAGTGCATGAGACATTTTTATACGTCTATATTTGTCTTTACATTTTACATTTATTGATCACATTCAATAATCTGATGAATGTATTTGTCACTTCTACATGAGAAGAGGATTCATAAAAATGTTTCCCAGTCTTTGCTAACTAGGGGGACCTCAACAGTTTCCATAGCCTTACAGCAGACTGACCTCAAGAGATATTTTTCATGGCCTTATAAGAGACTTACATCAATAAATAGTACTTACATATGTCATTATAATATATTTACATTGGTTGTCATCAAAGGGTTAAATTCGACATATATTTTTGTGATGACTTTACATTGGCCATTTTCAAAAGAGTAAATTTTCTGTGAAAAACAACAAGGTTTTTATTGAAAAGATGCTTTTGGTACTAAACTAAATTCAAGGGCATAAGGTTTCATATATATAATTGTGATAATTATTATTGTTAATTTTCTAGTGTACTGTTTATTCATGGTTTCTTACTGTACAGGTTTTTTAATATATTGCTTATGATAACAAACTCCTTTTGATTCAGATATTTGCCTTTCTCTTACACTCCAGCTACTTATGATAACAGGTACATTTATAGGCTGATATATTTTCTTTAAATGGTATCCTATCAAAAGATAACAATTTGGGTAAGAGTTTTTGGGTTTTTTGGAGGAGACAGTGTTTAACAATGGTTATTTTCTACTAAGATAGATGTTTAAGTGTATTACAAAGATAATGTCATCATGAGTGTTATGCTAAAATGTTATGTGTGGCTCTTGACTGGAGGCTTTTTTTCCTGTTAGAATTTTACAGAAATTCAATTACTAGAACAATCACAATTGATAAAAAAATAAGTCTTCTAACTATATTTTATATTTCAAAGTCCTTGATATCAGATAAAATTATAATAATTAAACTCACTACTCATTGCAATGCAAATGTTATGGATCTTCTCTTCTGAGTGTTCAACAACTAAGGTTTAGAGACCAGAATTAGAAAGGTAACTGGGCTAAGAAGACAGCCAATATACTGGCCCTGGCTTTCCAAGGTCAACAAACAACCCAAGACATGAGAGAACCTTTCCTACATGATCCTACAAATTACTCAATACAACTAATAACATAGGGGCCAAGGTATGCTTATTTTTCAACCAAAAATAAAAAGATGCTGTGGCCATCATGCCAGAATGCATGATCATGGACTAAGATGATGGATTTGCTGCAAGCAGCATGATGTACCACCCCTGCTAAAAGCCATACAATGGCTGAATCTGAGAGACTATCCTTGCCAGATATTGCCCACGGACCTACCAAGATCATCAGACCTGATGCAGCCACAGCTTTCAAACTAAAAGGGAGAGAGGCAGAGGACTGTAATATTGATTATGCCCACAGCAGGCTGTAAAGAGTTAACCTCACAATTGGCTTGTTTATAGAAGTGAGCCTGGCTGAAACCTACATGACAAGATCAGAGTAACTCACACCTAAATTATGTTCCCACAACTAAAACCTTCTGACTGGAAGGGCAATGTTCTAATTGCAATGTATATTTAGTTTATTCTGTTCCTAATTTGAGAATGCTTTGTCTTCTCCTTTATGAACCTTGTTTACATTAATTTCCATAGAAACTGTACATAGCTTGCCTTTACCCCAATTGATTGCCAATAAAAGTCAGTGCCTGGGACTGGCCAGGGCTTTTTTTCAGTTGCACCACCATTGGTGGTCCTGGAACCCCACTTTCTCTCTTCTAGTTCTGTCTCAGTGTATTTTTCTGCAGGCTTACATGGTATAGTGGGCTAATGGATACTGGAACCTAACTGAAGAGGTCTCTGGGACTTCAATACTTGTATTATGATTCATATAAGCTAGGGATAAAAATCACACCAATTTATACTTGACATTCAGGGGGTGTCATGTACTTAGGTACATCTCAGGTTTCTCACATTTAAAAATGAGAACACAGACTCTGCTCCTACGATTCCCCGAGATTTGGAAAAGGGTGATATATACAAACAATTCTTTACCATGAGGAAGTTTAGAATATCATGTAGAATCCTTTTCTATTTTTAGTCAAAGTTTCACATTGAGGGCTTTGGCCACAACATATACAATACTCTGGGTGAAATAGCTGCTGTTGGATATAATCTTCATGACTGTATTTTCTGGCTCCTAATACATTGCAAGAAAAAAATACACAACTGACCAGTTGTAGTTCTCCTTGTAGTTTGTCATGAGTTCTGTTTAGATATTTTACCACATTTCATTCTATATTTGGAATTTTGGGATATAATATCTAATTAATTGGCTTGGAATCCTAGCCCACAGCAGCAGTGTTCTCCCCATGCAGGTGCATATTACAGATATATCTATGTCCAGTGCAAAAGGAGCCCTATTCCATTGGCTTAATTTTGCTGATCTAGACTTGAAAATATGCTTGTGGTTCATCTCATTGAAATACCTGCAAACAATATCAAGCCATCAGTGCATGTTGTGCTTCTGAAGTAGGTTTACCTGCCAGGGAAGAAGCCCAGGATGCTCTGCATCTTCTGGAGAGAACATTTCTGTTTTCTCCAAAAGCATTTTATGGAGCACATGGGCCACTGCATACACAGCATTGTAGATTAAATAGCTGGAGTCAGATATGATCATCAGGTCAATGTTTCCTGGCATAAACTCTAAGGAAGTATTTGGTGGGCAAACTCTAATTTTTCCACAAAATGACCCAGGAAGAGAGCATTCAAAAAATGTAAACCATAATTTACTGAAATAAAAGTCTTCAGGGTATTGGGAAGTGTTGGATGTCCTGAGGAAGTGTCTGAAACCAGGGACTTCAGCATTGTGAGGAGAAAATGAGAAGCTTCCATGGAAGGAGTGCAGCATGTGGTTCATCTCATACATGACAATGTCCCACTTGGCTGTCATGACCCACACCTTCCCTATGGTTAAATAGAATTCTGCTGTGATGTCCACAGTGATGAGGCTCCCGACTTCCCCATACAGGATGTGCACATTTGCAGATGAAACTCTGATCCTGGACATGAAAGTGATGTCACTAGATCTATACATTATCTTAGTGGCAGGGAGCTTTTCTGTGAAGGCCACACAGATACCTTACTTGAGCATCTCTGCTTTCAGGTCCCTCAAGAACAGCTCACCTTTCAGGTCATCAGATATAAAGATGGCCACCCACGTCCAGCCAAAATGCAGCAATAATGAGATCATGGCATGGACCAGAGTGCTGTCCTTGGTGGCCATCTGATAGAGTGATGGATATTGGTCTTTATCACTGAGGCTGGAATCAAAAGGTCCATATGTTACCTGGGTAAACAAAGAAAAATATGATTTTAAATCATAGTTGGATTTGGATTTGTTTCCTTTGCAGAGGGGCTGAGACAGTTCCCTTCAAGATAGGGCTAGTGAGACCACTAATGAATAAAGAGTGAGACTGGTGTAGAGATTCCCCAGTCCTCTTATTCTGAACAGACAGAGTTGTGGGTTTTCTGCTCTGTAGCATTTAGGGAAGGGTGTGTATATGTGATGTTCTATGAAAGAATTCTTAAGATCCACATGTTCTTTTCATTTCTGGCAGATGGGTCAAGAAGGAGTAAACTTTAGCTAGTGTCTGCCTCACCCCCTTCCTGTTCCCTTGGGCTCTAGTGCCACCTGCCAGCAGCCAATACTGGATGTAATCTCTGAGAAAGAAACAGGTATTTACTGTGTTAATCTCTGAATGTCTTCAAATTATTCCTGCAGTTACCTAGACTGTCTTGAGAAATACAATCACCTACAATGGGTAACTGTGTAAAGACAGTATTTCCAGAATGCTCCCAATGTAACAAATCTATTTATCCATTATGCCCCCTAACTGATCTTCATGTTGTTAGGTTCTTCAGGAAAGAACATATGATACTGATACCTGGTAGTAGAAATTTCTCTGGGAAACCTCTCAAGATATCTGTGTGGGTGAACTTAAGGCAGGTTTGTGCAAAGTGGATGAATCTCAATAGAGTTGTAGGAGCTTCAGCTACTCTTTGGATCTCTAAAACTTTAAGCCCTCAGTGTTGTCTCAAATAAATCAGATGTCCCCATGTCCCTAGACCCACACTGGAGAGTCACTGACCCCTGGAGGCTCCTGAGACTGTCATGTTCTGTGATGTGCAGATTGTGCTGTGGAGATTCCCCACAACACACAGCTGTGAACTGCTAGCAATCAATGGTAAAGGAAGTTGGGAAATCAACACACTGGCACAAGGCATAAATATGGATTGAAGCTCACAGTAACTACTTCTTCCCTCTCTCTCTCTTTTTAATCTCAATTATCTCCAAAGGCAGGGAGTTTCCTATAATCTGTCTTAGGCATTTAAAGGATTTCCATTCCTAGTCTCCATATGTCCTATTGACCCGATGGGAGGGAATGACATTGGATGCATTAAAAATTTTTTCTTTCCAAAATTCATGGCCCACTTGGCTGTGGGAATTTGTAGAGTTCCAAAAGTGTTCCAATCTCAGCTGAAAATGCTGCCATGGTTCCTGCAACGATGGTGGAAAATTTACTGTGTGTCTGGCAGTTGTAGTTTGGGAATTCCCTCATTGTTCCAGACAGCCAAAGCAGAGTGCTCCACAAGGAGAAGTGGTCACTGGCAATGGCATTGTAGACATGGAAACCCAAGGTCACATTGGGGAGGAGCTGAGAGTCCTTGTTGATCTCCTCCATGGCAAAGTAGAAAGCCAGTATGTACTGGTAGCTCTTCCAAAACCATCTATTAAATTAGAAATTATATCAGTTCTACAAACTGTGTCCATAAAATTTTAGAACATAGTATATTTCCTATTTTGTGCAAACAGAAGTTACTTGATTGCCAAATGCACAAAGATACTAAGAGGTTGTAAGATTATGATTATTGTACAGACTAATACATGCTACACTATAGATGAAACCTGAATACACTGCAAAACATGAAATTATCCAGATGGAAATATCACAAATCATGTGGATCCATTTATAGGAGATGTTTCAAGTAGGCAAATCTATAGCATTGCGAAGTAAATTATTGCCTTCCAGGAATGGAAGGAAGAATGGTTAGAAACTCTAAATGAATATGTGGCAATGAAATCGCTGGCTTTCCTGTAAGTGTTTAGCATTAAATATCATCAGCTTTGTCCATGAGGATATCTTTGTAACCAATACTTTTATTTTACTTATGTTTATCAGGGAAAATGTGCATAGCTTAATTTAAAAATATTGGACATTTAGGTATCATGGGTACAGAAATTGAGTTACAACCAAAATGTCCAACATTAGTTAAATGAATGGTGGCATACTCATGTAAAATGACAGTAGGTCTGGAAAAAATAACAGAAATGTTCATTACTCCTACAAAATTAGGACTGTGATATACTTCTAGTGACTAGAAGACCATTTACAGAATAAAGCTGAGAGTCTGTGCCCATATTAGGCTTGCACAAGTATAGGAATATATATTTTTATTGTTTTCTGACCATGTTAATTGTAACTGACTATGTTGCAGAGAAGGAGAGTGGCCTGAGGCTTCTCTGGCTGGACAACAGATTGCAGAGTGCAAACTTGGTCTTCCAGCTTCGGGAAATGGGGTGACAGTTTTTCTTCTTCATCCCCTCTGCTCTCATGAGCTTTCTTGACCACAGTTTCTCAGGAGGTCTACAGAATGCCTGGGATTAAATATTCTTTCCTTCTCTATTATCAGTGCCTACCCCCTAACTGAGACAGATGGGAAGCATCAGTAGCTGTCACCTAACCAGAGATTTCATATACATGAAGCAATGGCCAGAAAATGGTCCATTTTATATTTTTGGTAAAGGAAGAGGAAGAGATAAAAGGAAGAGAAACTCAAAATTAAAACATGAAAAGGAAGGATAACAGGCAGGATGTGTCAGAATACTAAAGACAGAGAGTCAGAAAACTAAAATTCTTCCCACAAGTTGGCAGCCCAATATCTTCTCTTCTTATTGCATGTGGTTTTGCTGAAATGACAAGACTTAAAATGATGTCAGCAGATACTGGTAAGAATAGAGACACCCATGGAATCAAGTTGCATAATGACCAACTCTCTTGGGATATGGATATATTGATGTATTGAGCCATTCTTTCAGTATGCTCTACTGTTGCACTAGCAAACCATGTAAGGAGAAACATGGTAATCTACAATTAAAGCCTTAATAAAATCAATCTGGGAACCAGTTATTACAAACACATGCCATACTGTTGATTAAGTCTAGAATGAATGAATTTCTGCTTTTTTTCTGGAAAAATTAACAATGAGGTTCCTGGAATAAGACATTAAACCCATTTAAAAGATGGTTTCATTTCTTCTCGTGAACATCAAGCTTAGGGGAATGAATGTCTCATGTTTGATAAGATTCAATTATGGGGACCAGTGAGCAGACAGTGAGGCCCTCACCACATGGAGCTGAGCTCCCTCCTGCCTGCGTCCCAGCCCCCAGTGACTAGTTTAGCCATGTGGGGACCTGCTGCACCCTTCCCTCTCCTCTGGCCTCCTGGCTGTGCCGATTCCTGGTTCCACACTACATAGGCAAAGGGAGGCATAAAGGCCATTGTCCTGAACTGCAGAAGATACAACAGAAGTGAACAACAAAAAGAAGGCCTTTCCCTGGCTCCTTGATGAAAATTAAAGCCTATTAGAAAAGCAAAGAGAATCTTTGCAATAAAGGCACACCAGACCACCGTACTTGCTAAGGTGGACAGATCGTCACCTCCCATCAGAACCTAGACTATCCTAAGGGGAAAGGCAGCTGGAGCCTGCAGTAGAGACTTGCAGAGTGCAACCCTGCAGGAGGACAGAGAGCTCAACTTAGGCCTTGCAGCCAGAAATCTGCCTGAATCTCATGGTTCTGCTACTGTCTTGCTGAGACTCATTGACTTACAACTGCACACTGCTGCCTGCATTGCCTATTGTGACAGCATAGACATACCCTAAAGGAGACTCTTCATTTTTATTTTTTATTTCTTATTTTCAAAAACATCTTTTGCTCTTATTTTTAATTTTTAATTTTTAGTTTTTATTTTTTCTACTCTTCAATTTTTTCTTTTTTCTTTTTCTTTTTTATTCTTTTTTCTTTCTCTCTCTCACTCTCTCATTCTCTTGCTGTCTTACTTTGTACTTCATCTTCCTTTTTGTTACTGTTCTGGCCCTAATTTGGATTTCTTCTTTATTTTTCTCTCCTTGTATTTTTTCTCCTCTCAATTGTCATTAGTTTTAAAAGAAAGTAAATAAAATTTCTAGCCACCCTATTGCTGTTAGGTTGTTCTGGTCTCTTCTTTGTTCTTTAATTCTGTCTTTTACTCTTGTCTTCAGCGGTTTCTTAGAGTTTGCATGATCTTCCTGTGTCCTTTGGCCTCACTGCTAACCTTTCCCTATCCTTCTACTTATCTATCCCTCCCTCCCTCAGCCACCTCATTTTTAACAAAGGAGCCAACCACCCTCATTGGAGGAAACATAAATATTTAATAAATGGTGTTGGAAAAACTGGATTTCAACCTGCCAATGACTAAAACTAGACCCATATCTATCACCATGCACTAAACTAAACTCAAAGGGCATTAAAGAGCTAAATATTAAAACAGAAACACTAAACTTGCTGGAAGATTAGTTGGATAAAACTCTTGAAGACATTTGCATAGGAAAAGACTTTATGAACAATTCCTCAGTAACATGGGAACTAGCATAAAGAATCAACAACTGGGATCTCATCTTATTAAAAAGCTTCTGCACTGCAAGAGAAACCACCAACAGAGCTAAGAGACAACCTACAATATGGGAAAAAATTTGTAGCAGCAGAACCTCAGACAGAGGACTACTATCCAAAATATATAAAGAACTTAAAAAAATCAGACACCCCCAATTAAAAAACCCAATTCAAAAATGAGCATCTGAAACAAACAGATATTTCTCACAGAAAGAAGTAAAAACAGCAAATACACACATGAAAAATCTTTCAACATCACTGATCATTCGAGAGATGCAGATGAAAACAACACTGAGATTCCACCTCTGTTGGGAGCAATGCTACATAATTTTGGAGAAAAATCATTTGATTAGGTCTAGTTCTCCTGCCTGCATGCCAGCTATGGCAATTCAAGACATAATTCCATTTTGGTCTCCGGTAACAACTGAGACTTCAATGACCCAGTGATGCTGTGATGCTCCATTACAAGATTACAGCAGCTGAAGATATCCTTGGAGGAGCAAAATCTTCATCTGCATAGTTCCTCATTTATCTAGATATTCCACTGCACTTCATGTTCTGAACTCTCTGTCCTGAGTTGTCTGTTACATTTGTTTCTCCCGATGTACCAAATGCCCTATCCTGAGTCATTTGTTACATTTATTTCTCCCAATGTACTGAATAAAAAGTGCAGCGAACTCAGGAGGCTTTTTCTTTGCCACCCAGAGCAGCACTGAACAGGTCTAAAGCTCAACTTCTTCTCAAAGTCTCATTTTTTCTACCTTTCCTGTATAATAAGTTAATTCGCCTTGTGCTCCTGTGGCTCACAGGAGACTAGGACTTACTGCAGAAGTTCTAGTAACATCCTCTTTCCCTGTTCCCTACACACCTCACCCTAGAAAGAATGGCTGCTATCAAGAAATGAACCAACAACAAACGTTGGCGGGGTTATGGGTAGAAAGGAACACTTCTTCATTGTTGGTGGGAGTGCAGACTGATGCAACCACTGAGCAAATCAGTATGGAGATACTTCAAAGAACTAGGGCTAGAGGTCCTATTTGACCCAGCTATTCCCCTGCTGGGTATCTTCCCAAAAGAATTAAAAGAATCATACCACAGCAATATATGTGCACCCATGTTTATAGCAGCACAGTTTGCAATAGCTAAAGCTTGGGAACAGCCCAAGTACCCAACAACTGGAAGCTGGATAAAGATGATGTGGGTGTTTCATAAAATGGACTACTGCTCAGCCATAAAGAATGAGAAACTATAGACATTTCTAGCTAAGTGAATGCATATTGAAGCCATACTCTTAAGTGAAATAAATAAGACAGACACGTAAATACTGAATAGTTTCTCTGATGTGAGAAACTGAAAGTGTAAATAAGGATTAAAATGATTAAAATGAATAATTGATAACTTGAAATAGGAACAAAAGGTCCAAAGGAATAGGGGAAGTAGGAGGGGAAGGGGAAAGGAAAATTGTGAGAAAAGGAAAAAAATGGAAACAAAGGTTTTATAAATAGGGAAGGGTGGAGGGGGTGAAGAGAGGACAGGAATTGTGAAAAAAATAACCAAGATATGTCATGTACAGGTACAAGTACCTAATGGTAAATGTAAATATATTGTATACCTATATGTACCAATAAAAGAATTTAAGGAAAGAAAAGATTCAATTATGGATCTTTTGTAGGACGTGGTCTGTTTTGGGTGGTGGATCTCAGCTAAAATTGGCTTCACCATGAGACATAGTTCAACAAGGTCCTTGTCCAAACTGGGCACCTAGAGTGAGTCACTGATTTTAAAATTAATGTCAGGCCAGGGCTAAGTTTCTGGGGTGCCTATGGCTGTCACATCATAGATGCTCAAGAAGCAGGTTCTGAGGCAGCAACAATTTCATTCATTTGAAGGATCCCCTGCTTGGTAATGAGCATGCATCTGATGGACTGGACACAAGGATGAGGAATTCTATCATCTGTTTTTATGGAGAGGAGAGCAAAAGAAAAGTGAAAAAATATGCAAGTATCGGGAAGTAAAAGAACCTCAGAAATCATGCTTTTCTGCCATGTCTTTACATTTTTTATAGTACAGTTCTCTATACATATGAACCACAGATTTGCACATACACTAGCACTTCCAAACAAAGAGTTGATAGTGTATTTAATACACACACACACACACACACACACAGACAAGGAACTTACCTATTGGCTCTCATGCTAGTTTTAGGCTGGAATAAAAAAGATAGATGGGATATTTCTGGGTCCTGGTTCATGTAGTACAGAGGGAAAAACCTACCAAGAACAAAGTCTCCATCTCTGTAAACACTTGGACTCAGGTATCCTAAACACCATGAAATGTCACACTGGGATGTGTGTAGTGGTTTCAGGAGTAGGAAGAGCAAAATTGGGAAGAGCATGTTAGGCTCGGCCCAAATGGAGACAAAGTTCTTTTTGTAGTCTGGGGTGAGGAAATGGAGCAGGGTCATGTCTGTCGACTTAGCCCTCTGTAGGGAGAACCAATCTCTGTGTAAGGCACATAGAAGGCCCACAGTCATCATATCCCTCCCCAAAGTGGAGAACATGAAAAACCAGCTTCTACACAGGAGCAGAGCTAGAGACACAGTGATGTATTAGTAACGTAGCCATGGTGGTGACATGTCACCCATGATGACATGATGGCCAGAGCATTGCTGGCTCCCTCTTTTCAGTGCTTCATGTCTCCTCAGCTAGGAGCTCTGGGGATTGACCTGCCCTGGGGCTCTGCACCTGTCACCCCCAACTTGGTGGAAAAACATTTTTGAAAAACATGTTTGGGTCTCCTTCCCTTGGCTTTGTTTTTTCATCATGGTCCACCAAGGATTTGGAGACGCCCCCTCCTGAAACAGAGGGATTTGTATTTTTGTGTCATCAAGGACAACAGTCTGTTTGTCAGAGCCTGTTTTGAGGAATTGGGCATATTTTGAAAGTTGGTTTTGAAATCAAGAAAACATCTATTGGCAAAATCCCATATGATATCTTAAGAAGAAAGTGCATGATGGAGGTTAAGCATTGATGAGCAGTTGTGCAGCCCCCATGTAAACACTTTACATGGTTTAGTGTCAGTCTCACGCCTGTGGTACACTCCTGGAATAAATCCTGGACCTCACAATTCGCAATGCTGTAAACCACATTACAGAGAAGACGAGGAGCCCTCCCACATCTCAGAATTTCCATTGTTATCTCTGAGCTTGACCTGTACTCTTCCCACTTTGAATTCTCTCACTATTACATTGTTCCTTTCTTTTTTTCTTTTTGTTTTTCTGTAACTGGGATTCAAGCTCAGGATTTTGCACTTGCTAGGCAGGTACAGTGCCATAGAGCTACATCCCTGGCCCCACATTGTTTCTTGGTGTCACAATGAAAAGGAACTTTACTTCTGACCCAACACTTACGTCCTGGATTCTTACCCTTGTGTTCCACAACTCTTCATAGAAAACTTTTATGTTTCCTGCCTATGTATTAATTAATAGTTTGCTGTTGACAAGTACAAATTGAATATATTCATGCACTGAACTAGATATATGGTCATTAGTATATGGTGTGGGATTGTTCTATCAAACTATGCATCTCATATATCATTGTGGTAAAAGATACAAAGTGCAGTGTTTTATTGTCACCTATATTGAGTATGATGTACAACAGAACTGTTAAAATTATGCCTGCTGACTTAAATTTTATGTCTTTTGCCCTAAATCTTCCTAAATACCTCCAATTTTTGGTTTACTCCCTTTTTCTATGAGTTTGACTTTTTAACCCTTGGCATGAGTGAGATCTACAGAGTTTTCCTCTCAGTGCCTGGCTTATTTCATCTAACATATCCTGTAGATTTATTGATATTGTTGAAAATTACCGAATTCCTTTTTTAAAAGGCATAATATTTTACAGTGAATATGTACAACAGTTTTGTTTTGCATTCATCTGTGGATGGATGCTCAGCTTGATTCCATATCTTGGCTACTTGAATATCACTATGAAGAACTGGCAGTGCAAGTACCTCTTAAACAAAGTCATTTTTTATTTTGTGCATATATACCAGTTGAGGAGTTGCTCAATCATATGGTAGTTCTATTTTTAATTTTGGGAGAAGCCTCCAAATTGTTTCTTTAATAGTCCACAACTTTACATTCCCTTCAGCATTGTACAAGTGTTCCTTTGTCAGTACATGTCAAGTAACTTTTACTACATTTCAAGCTTTTTATTAATGCATATTTGTAGGACAGAAAAAGTTTGTGATTGTATATTACTACATGTGTTTAATGTTATTTATTTTCTTCCCCATTACCTCCCTCTCTCTTCCTTTCCCCTCTCCTCCAAATACCCCTTCCTGTCAGAAGAAGAACATCATTTAGTTTTCTGTTCTCTTTCCTTGGTGTTAGCATTCATTTTTACTTATTTGGAGGTTTATTATTTGAGAAGAGCATGCCATTTTTAACTTTCTGAGACTGGCTTATTTGATTTAAGTACATTGTTTTCAGTTCTATCCATTTTCCTTCAAATGAAATGATTTTTATTTTTCTAATGGCCATTGTGTATTTATACCACTTTCCCTTTATCCATTAATCTTTTGAGCATAGCATTTCCTTAGCTTACTTATTGTCATTTATGCCACTATAAAATTGGAAATGCATATATCATAATATACTCTTTTAATATTTTCATGAATAGAAGTGTGGTATAGCTTGATCAAAGTTTTATTTTTTGAAGAATACTCATGCTGCTTTCTATATGGGTTGGCTTCATCTCAGGGCTCCCAGTGTTAAACTCCCATAGTGACTGGGTGAGAGACAACCATAGGAGATTGTCAATGGCCAGGGGGCTGTAGCAGGTGGGCAAGAGATACCAAAGTGTTATATGCTAAACAATTCAGGCCCTAACCCTGTGACCAGAGTCCAGGGTCAACCTGAAGTTCCATGGATTTGAAAGTCACAGTACTGTCATTCTGCCTAATCTTATGGCAGTTCTGGGGATCAAACTCAGAACCCTGCACTTGCAAGGCAGGTGCAGTGCCACTGAACTACATCCCTGGCCACCCCACCTAATCTTACTGTCAGCTTGCTGGTGTTTACTCAGCATGGATCTGGGCTGTGACTGCCTCCCACGTCTGCCAGTGAGAGCAGAGTCATGCCTTGCAGTTGACATTGCCCAAAATGCTAGAGCCCAGAAGATAACTATAGCCTTGAAATCCCAGAGAAAGTGTTTTTTCTTTGGTTTTTGTTTTGGTTTTGTTTAAAATTTCTTTTTTTTTTTTAGTGTGAACATAATTTTTAGGTTTTTTTATGTTACAGTTGTGCTTTTGTTTTTTCTTCTTTCTTCCCCTCCTGTCTACTTCACCAGTTTCCCAAGGCTTGGGTAATCTTCCTTTATCCTTCAGACTTGCTTCCAATTGCTTCCTTTCTTTTTCTATTTTTTTCTCTTTTCCTTTTTACATTTTTTACCCTTGATTACTTTTCTCTTGTTTTTTCTCTCCATATAATTTTTTTCTTTTTTGTCCTTTTTCTTGTATCTTCCCCTTCTTGCTGGTTTTTCTCTTACCTCTACCTTGTTTTATAGACATAATTCTACTCTGCAATAAGATCCTTTGTACCACTTCTCTCTCCCTCTTCTCATATCATAGAGTTTAGTGTTTCATGATTTTCCTTTTGCATCCTCCATTCCCAAACCTTAAATCTTTAATAGTATAACTATAAAGCTTTGTTCATTTTTAATTACTGTTGAATTAAAATTAATGTTTACATTTAAAATTACTGTTGAATTATTTTTCCATTAGTAGAGATATAGTGGTTCCATTTAGTACGTATTAGCTATAAGTCAGTATCTGGGTTGCAATAATGTTTACATCTTAATTGACATTTTCCTCTATAGGAATAAGGGTGGTAACCAACTGGTTCTTATGGTATGTTAATATCTCAGTTGTCATGGGTGGGCTGGGGGTTTGGCTCAGTGGTGCCACTGGTGACTTGCAAGTCCAAGGTCCTGAAGTTTGATCCCCAGTGCTGAGTAAATAATTGGTCATGGGCAACACCACTGTAGCTGATTCACTTTATATGAACAGTGTTACATAATTATTGCAATTTCTCTGTAAGCCAACACTCTGATTGCCTTTGTAACATCAACAGCACTGGAGTACATTTCCAGAAAACTTTGTTGCTGGACTAACTACATTGTATCCTTTCCCAAAATAACAAAGGTGGGCGAACCTTGGGGGTGCAGCCAAGGATTATACTTAGCAATGCCCAACCTACAACACTGGAAAGCAACTAAGGACATCTCTAGAGTAGCAAAAAGGCTTTAGACAATTAAGTATCCACAAACCTCAGCCCAAAACAAAATACACAAATAAATAAAAATGATAGAAACATAGGAAGAAAATGCAACAAAATACTTCAGTCTCACCCCAGAAAGAATGGCTGCTGTTGTGCAATCAACCAATAACAAATGCTGGTGGGGCTGTGGGGAGAAAGGAACCTTCTCTGTTGTTTGTGGGACTGTAGCGTGGTGCAACCACTGTTTAAATCAGTATGGAGATATTTCAAAGAACTAGGATTAGAGGTCCCATTCAACCTAGGTATTCCCCTACTGGGTACATTGCCAAAAGAATTAAAAGAATCACACCACAGAGATATACGTGCATATTTGTTCATAACAACACAGTTTGCAATAGATAAAACTTGGAAACTGCCCAGTTGTCCATCAACTGGAGACTGGAGAAAGAAACTGTGGTTTGTTTGTTTTTTATAAAATTTAATACTACTCAGTCATAAAGAATGAGAAACTAGTGACATTTATAGATAAATGGATGCACATTGAGGTGATACTCTTAAGTGAAATAAATAGGACAGATATGCGTAAATACCAAATAGTTTCTCTGGCATGAGAAACTGAAAGTGTAAGTGAGGATCAAAATGCATAATAGATAATGGAAAATAGGAATAAAAGGTCCCAAAGGGAAGGAGAAGTGGGAGGGCTAGGGGAAGGGAAAGAAGGGAAAGGAATAAATATGAGAAAAAGAAAAAATTGACACAAAGTCTTTGTAAATAGGGAGGGGCAGAGGGGTTACAGGGAGGACAGGGGAATGGGGAAAGAAATAAGAACCAAGATATATTCCCATTAATGAATGTCATCATATTGTATAACATAAATGTATAAACTTAATGAATAAAAAATTGAAAAAAGTAAACAAGAACAGAGTCCATTGGCATTACCATTGTATAAGGAACCATCAGCATTTCCTGCAGCCTACTCCAGGGAGGACATCAGAATATTTGCCACTGAGGTCACCAGTGTCCATTTCTATGGTGAATCCAGGACCGGGAGATATGGTCGCACACCTCTCCTCATCCAGAGGAGTGGCTGCTTGTTAATATGATTGGGAAAGAGCTTTCCCCTCTGAAAGTGCTGTGATTCTTCTACTGCAGCTGTCCTACAGCTGAAGACCCTTTACTGAAGACCCTGTCTCTGTGGATGAAATAATCACAAGCACATCTCAGACACCGCAGCCATTGCTCAGTGACATAGCTTGCAGTCTGGTTACCAGACCTCATTGTATGTGGTCATGCTCTTCTCATTGCCTTAGTGGCCAGATAAAGCTATGACCTAGTCTCACCTCAAAGCCATTGTACCTCTGTACATGCTTGTGCTTCCATTTTCAGACCATGGGTAACTTCACAAACATCCACATCTTGCATGTTGTGGCATGTGGGGGCACATACACCATGTGCCTATACCTTGTGCCCTATTATCTTTTTTGATGGCAGAACTATAGCCTCCCACTCATGCTTTTGATTCAGGTGCCAGCTCCATTGCTACTTTCTGTGGGGTGTCACAGTTACTCATGTCACTGGGCTCAAGAGTGAAACTGCAAGCCACGCTCATTTCCAGAAGGGATATCCTTAGACACATCTTCCTCAGTGGGAGAAAAGTCATTGGGAGGACTTCAGGAGCCATCACCACTGAGGTTTCCATTACCTCCCTACTCACTGACATTGCAGACATGGACAGCACTGGCCACTGAACATCCCTGCTGTTTGTCAACTCCAACATGAGTTGAAAGAGCTTCACAGAGATTTACATCTCTACCTTCATGATCGCCAGAGTCACTCCATCTTCCCACCAAGTATCTTTTAACCTCCCCTCTTCTTTAGGAGAAAATATTTTCACAGAAAAATTAGCTTGTACAGCTTGGAAGAAGTGACTGCTTTACAAAATATATGGACATCAACCAAAGATAATTGGAGACATGAAAAAGCAAAGTTATAACATCCCAAGATAACTGCCCAGAGGCTAACTCTACTGAAACGGAGATGTATGAATTGTTTGACAAAGAATTCAAAACAATTGTTTGAAGGAAGCTTAGCAAACTATAAGAAATACAGAAACAATTTTAAAAAACCCATAAACCCCAAAGAGGTGAAAGGCCTCTACAATAAAAATTATAGTACTCTGAAGAAAGATTGAAGAAGATTATAGAAAATGGAAAGACATCCCTGTTCCTGGATAGACAGAATTAATAGCATTAAAATGGCCATATTACCAAAAATGATCCATAGATGACTGCAATTCCTATTAAAATACTAACAAGCTTTTTCACATCTAAACAAAACAATCCTAAAATTTATATGAAACCAGAAGAGGCCCAGAATACCAAAAGCCACCCTGAAAAATAAGAGCACAGTGGGAGTTATTGCAATCCTGATTTTAAGATATATCCTAAAGCTACAGTAACAAAATAGAATGGTACAGCACAAAAGTAGGCACATAGACCAATGAGATAGAACAGAAGACACATAAACACCATGTACTTTTAATCATCTTATTTTTGACAAAGGGGCTAAAAATATACACAGGAGAAAAATATACACTGGAACCTCTAACAAATAGTATTGGGAAAATTATTTATCCATGTGCTAAAGAACAAAACCCAAACCTCTCACCTTGCACTAAAATCGAGTCAAAATGCATCAAAGTCCTAGTTATAAGAACAGAAACAGTGAAACTTATGGAAGGTATAGAAGGGAAATCACTTGAAAACAGGCACAGGCAAGGACTTCCTGAACAATTCAAATAGCACAAAAAATATGACCAAGAATCAACAAATGGGATTAGATTGTATTAAAACTATTGCACAACAAAGGAATCAATCAACAGAGTAAAGAACCAATCTTTAGAATGGAAGGCCTAGTGACTAGAGTATATGAAAACCCCCCAAAATTGGACTCCACAAAAAAACCCAGTCAAAAATTGGGAGTTCAATAGACATTCTCAAAAGAAGTGGAAATGACCAATGAGTACCTGAAAAAAATATTCCACACTTTTAGCTAGTAGTGCAATGTAAATTAAAACACTAAGATTCCATCTTAGTCCCATCAGAGTAGCTATCATAGAGAAACACACACACTGGGCAGGGGATTTGGCTCAGTGGTTCTGCCACCTGCCTTGCAAGCAAAAGGTCCTGAGTTTTATCCCCATACCAAAAAAAAGAAAAGAAGAAGACAGAAAGAAGGAAGGAAGGAAGGAAGGAAAGAAAGAAAGAAAGAAAGAAAGAAAGAAAGAAAGAAAGAAAGAAAGAAAGAAGGACACGAACACCATAAAACAACAAATGCTGGTGAGGATGTAGGGAAAAAGAAATCTTCCTGCATTGTTAGAGGAATGTAACCTAGTACCACAGCTATGAAAAACAGTGTGGAGGCTCCTCAAAAAATTAAAAATAGAAGTTCCAGTTGACTCAGCTATACCTCTCCTAGGTATTTTCCAAAAAGAGTTAAAGACACCATACTATAGAAATACATGTGTACCTGTGCTTATAGCAGTATGATTTACTGGTAAAAATATTTCTAGAGCCACTAAAAAAACCTTGCATTTACAAAGTACTGTGGTTGATAAAAATATTCCTCTGGATTGTACAAGAAGGGAAACAGAGACCACTGATAGACACAGTGTGCAATTAATGAGACTTGGATTCTTTCTCTTCTGCTTTGTCAGAGGCTGCAGTCTCCTGGTTTTTAGTTTCTCTCCTTTCATAGGTGGATCTTTAATTTCCTGGGTAGCATTTGGGCCTGTTTTCCCTTAGCTCCATTTCCCCCACACACATTGTTTGTGTGTGTTTTTGTCAGATTTATCAAGACCCACCATCTTGGGAGTGGTTCCAACAGCCCTAGGGCAGAAGACAGCCTTGCAGAGGGTAGCCTCCTGGGATAGGCCCCATACATACTCTCCCTCCCACCTGGAAGAGGCAGCCCAACATGGACTTTAACTCCAGGTAGGGCTCCAGGGAAGCTGTGGATCACAACCAGAGAAAGGGAGAGACGCCAACCAAAAAGAAGCAATCCCTTCTCCCCATCACTGGCCCATGTACCAGGGAGCACTGTGTCCCTACAGGATCCTCCTACCACCCACCACTCAGTGTCAACAAGGAAAGCTCCTTGCTCTAAGCAGACAGAGGCTGAACACTGCAAATTGGGTGGTGTGGAGTTTACTGTCTGGAAGTCACAGAGCCCATCCTGGAGACATGGGGAAAGGGGAGAGATTCAGTGGAACCACACTGAGTGTGTGCTTCCCTAGTGTTTCTCCAAACACCAGAAAGATCTGCGACAATGGGAAATCTTGCCCACTGCCCATGATCCCATACAGGCAATGAAGGCCCTCTGCTGAACCTGAGGGCTGCAACAAGTTCCTCTGGAAAGCAGAGCTCTTGAGACAGGGTCCAGGGATGAATAAAGGTCTGAGGGTGAAAGGACAGAAAGCATCGCCTGAGAGCTTCTGCTGATAGCTGTGCAGAGCCCTGGAATGACAGCACAGAGCTGACCATGGATTTGTCCTGGATTGCGGGAAGCAGGAGGTCACTAGTTGAAGCCAAAGTAAAAATGGATGTTGGGAAACTATCACACCTGCTCTTCCCAGTTTAATCGAATTGATTGAATCCTGGGACAGAGTCAGAGGTCTGCAGTTGTCCATGCCCAAGGCAGAGCTTGCATCTAGGAGGCAGGTCCAGAGGCCCTGTGAGCTCTCAAGACTCTCATGCAGGTAGTTAAGCAGTCCACAGAGGGAAATGGGCTTGGCTGCCTGCTATTGAATTGTGATTACAGCATGAATGCAACTGTGTGGACACTGGTTCTATGGTATAGTGTCTGCATGTTTGTTTGATTGTTTCCTTGCTAGTGTTTCTGATCTGATTTTTTCTTTGTGTTTTGCTTTTATATTATTATTTTTTCTTTTTCTCAAAGTTTTTCCTGTTATTCTGCTTTTTCAGTTTTTTCTCTTTTCTTAACTTTCTTTCCTCCCTATGATTTTCTTTCTTACGTCTTCCCTTTCCCTATCTTCTTGTCTTCCTTCTTTCCTTGACCTTTCATGCAACATCTATACAGCAGGTAACTGGATATATACAAAAGAGAATAAGAACTGAGCAATGCTTTAATTTGAATGGTACTGTTCAGGGTCATATTAGGGCAACCCTTACCAGAATTGTGCTTAGATGATCCAAACAAAACTAACTACAAATATATTAACAGATTCTGAGAACCTCACAGCATTTCTCAATCTCTAGGTACATTCCTCTTCCTCTGCATGACTCCTCCCACCTCCACTAATATTCTCTCAACCCACCTCAACACTAGCCCTTTACTCTAGCTCTAAAATGCCTCCCAATGACTTCTAACTCTGTCTATTTTTCACCTACTGATGTTTCTATTATCTTCCTCTATTGTTATTGACATATCCCCCTCCTTTTCTCCTTTCTCTTTCCTTAATCCCACCTCTCCACATGGAAGACTAATCACTAGCAGCACTATAGTACAGTCTATAAGGGTTCATGTTAAAAGGGAAAACTTATCTAAATGAATTTTTATGATTATGACTGGTGTATGATTGGAAATGTGGGTACTGCTCTAACCAGTAGGACTTTTCCCCTTAAAACACAGTCGTTTTGATCCAACCCAATTAAACTGAAGAGACTGAAGTGATAGACAATGGATCTTGACAAATTAATCCAAGGTCACATCACTGGAAAACAGAATTTAACTAAAGAGTTTTTCATACTAAAATCAAAGTCTCTTTGCTCTTCTTGACCTCAACTCTCAGCACAAAAAATATAGGCACATGAAAAAAGAAGGTAACAAAATGCTTCCAAAGGATCCCTACTCCCCCAAAACAGATTCAAGAGGTATAGATGAAGAGGAAATTAAAAAAATCAAATATGGCAGCTGAACTGCACAAAATGATCAATGAGGAAGGAAAGAAATTTGATGAGCTCAAAGATGATATAACGAAACTGATAGTGGAATTAAACAAATTGCCTAATGTGGTTAAGGAAAAGTCAAAAAAAAAATCAAAGGAGCTAATAAAAACCATTCAAAAGATGAATGACAAACTTACTGAAGAAATAGAGTCTCAGAAAATGTCCTAAACAGGGCCAGGGATTTAGATCAGTGGTTTCACCACCTGATGTGCAAGCACAAGGACCAGAGCTCGATCCCTGGTAGAAAGAAAGCAAAAAAGAAAGAAAGAACTAAAGAAAGAAAGAAAGAAAGAAAGAAAGAAAGAAAGAAAGATGTCCTATGTGGAAAATGGTAGAATTCAGCTATATAGTTGTAAGAATAGATCACAAGAAGTTTGTTAACTGAGGGAATTAAGTCATTTCTGGGAAATTCCACAAGTCTGTTTGTTAAAAGAATGCCAGAAAACTTTGAGACCTTGTAAAAGTCTCACAGGAGAAAAACAGATTTTCCTAGTTTTCTTATTTACCATTTTCTGGGGTCAGAGGACCGTGACCCAATGACCCTAGGGGTGGTAAGAGAGATACGACTCACTATGCACATCTGTGATGTTTATGGTGGGCTAGTGGGCTTGATTTTTGGCTAAAGTCATAGTGCTCTCTTGATACTATCTGATAAGAAGAGGGCTGCGGTGTGCTCTTTGATGTATGGGATTGGTGAATGGAAACAGGGGACTTGTGAATTCTCTTGTAGCTTTTATGAGTCACTTAACGTCACTGGTTATCATCAGAGGTGAAAATCAGAAAGACAATAGCCAGAATAACTAAGCTGCTTTCATACATGTATAAAAGCCTTGCTTCTTTCCTTTGTGATTGTCAAATAGTCCCAGAGGAATTAAACTGCTGTTCATACCCCAGGCTGTCTCCTTTTCTTTCTTTAAAAGTCTGTGCTTTCTGGGGTTCCAGGTCTCCCTCAAGAGAGACCAACAACAGTCCTAAACAGAAATTCTGGAAGCAAAGAATTCTGTTGAATACATGGACAGCAGAAATGACAGTGTGAGGAGAAAATGTCAGATCTCAAAGATACATCAGAAGGACAAGACCGTATACTCAGAGATACCTCAAAAACAGCAAAAGAGTAAGGAAAATTGATCCAGCCACTACTAAATAGTGCTAAGAAGACTGACCAAAGGTAGAGAAAAATTAGCAGCACAAATGAAATAAAAATATGTTTACAGAAACCTTAGAAGAAAATTTTCTAAGTATGGAGGGAAACTACACATACAGGTAAGCAACATAAAATTCCAAATTACAAGAGAAGAGGTTCTTCATGACACATCACAGTCAAAATCCCAGAGTTTCAACACAAGGACAGAATCTTCAAAGCTGTCAGTGAAAAGCAAAAAATCCATTATAAAGATAGATCCATTAGGTCTATAGCACTTTTCAACACACAATTTAAAGACCAAGAGAGCATGGGGGAAGTTATTCAAGCCCTAAGAATACAACATTTTGGGATTTTTTTAAAGACATGGTGTCACTTGTAGTTAAGGCTATCCTTGAACTCACTACATAGCCCTGGCTGGCCTCAAACTCATGGTGATCCTCTTGCTTCAGCTTCTCAACTGCTGGGATTACAGGCATGCACTACCTCAGCCAGCTAGAAAATGACTTTTAACTGTAATATATCTGGCATTATACAACAAGGATATATGCACACCCATGTTTATAGCAGCACAGTTGGTAATAGCTAAAGCAATCAAGTACTACTCTGCCATAAAAAGGATAATCTTGAGACATTTCTAGGAAAATGGGTGCATCTTAGGACCATACTCTTAAGTGAAATAAATCAGACACACGTGTAAATATCACATTATCTCTTTTGTGTGAGAAATTGAAATGGTAAATAAGAACTAAAATATATAATAGATATTGTGAAATAGGAAGTAAATGTTCAAATAGGAAGGGGAAATAAGGAGGGAAAAAGAGAGAAAGGAAGGAAAGGGAAAGGAAAAACAGAGTAGCAGGAAAAAATGGAAACAAAGAACTGGGCATGGTGGCATAGACCTATAATCTCATCACTTAGGAGGCTGAGGCAGGAGAATTATGTTGAGTTCAAGGCCAGCTTTGGCTACAGAGTGACTTCAAGGACAACCTGAACTACAGAGTGAGACCCTGTCTTTAAAAAGCTATTTATCTACAGGGTATTTGACCCTACTGCCATAGAATACACATTCTCAGCAGCATATTGATCTTTCTGCAAAATGCACCACAAAGCCCAAAAATCTTGCTTAAATAAATACACAAGAATCAAAACTATCCCATGTACATTATCAAATCATAGGACACTGAAACTAGAAATCAATTTCAAAAGAAACAACATAAATTTTGCAAACACCTGGACATAAATAACACAGGCTGGAAAACTCAATGGATCACAGAAGAAATCAGGAAGAAATTAAAGAATTCCTAGAAACAAATGATAATATCAGGGGCCGGGGATTTAGCTCAATGGTTGTGCCACCTGCCTTGCAAGCACAAGGTCCCCAGTTCGAACTATGGTACGAAATAAATGACACCAGAACAACATGCCCCAACATGGACACAATGGGACACAATGAAAGCACTCCTAAGACAGAAATTTGTTTCTGTGAATGCTCACACTGGAAAAACATAGTGAGCCCAAATAAGTAATCTAATGATGCACATGAAGGTCCTAGAAAAGCAGAAACAATCCAAACCCAAATCTAGGACAAGGAGGAAAATCACAAAGATCAGAGTGGAAATTAATGAAATTGGGACAAAAAGATACACTAGAAAGAATCAACGAGTTGAAGAACTGATTCTTCAAAAGAATAAACAAAATAGACAAATCTTGAGGTAAACTTACCAAAGAAGGAAAAAGACCTACATCAGTGATGGTGAACCTTTTAGAGACAAGTGCCCGGACTGCAACCCAAAAAATCACTTGTTGATCACAAAGTGCCAACATTGCAGTTAAACTCAAATATTAGAGTTTAGTTTAGAAGAAATAACCATACATCAATATCTTTTGTCTTAAAAGAAAAAACAAATAACACATGTGCTTCAGGTTCACCACCACTGACCTGTATCAAGGCAATTAGAAATTAAAAAGGCAAAAATACAACAGATACCACTGAAATGCAGAAGATCATTTGTAAGTAATATGAAAATTTACACTCCAGCAAATCACAGACTACAGAAAAAATGGACAGATTCCTAGGTACATACGAATTATCAAAACTGAATGAAGAAGACGAAAAATCCTGAATGGTCCAGTAACAGGGAATAAAATTGGGGCAGTAATAAAATGACTTACCAATCAAGAAATCTCAAGACCCAGTGAATTCACTGCTGGATTCTACAAGAACTTCATGGAAGACCTAATGCCAGCTCCTCAAACTCTTTAATAATGTAGAAAAGAAAGAAGTACTTCCAGACATTTTCTTGGAAGTGGCATTATCCTGATTCCAAAACCAGATCCAGTGAGAAAAGAATCCAATGAGAATTGGATCCAATGATCCAAGAATCCAATGAGAAAAGAATAATACAGGCCAATCTTTTACTGAATACAGGTGCAAAAATGTCCAACAATATATTGGTAGTGAGAGTGCAACACATTGTCGAAAAGATCATACATCATGACTAACTAGGTTTCATCACAGAAATGTAACTTGGGTTCAACATGTGTAAATCAATAAATGTAGTACTCAACATAAACAGAAGCAAGGATAAAAAAATCATCTCAGAAGATGCAAAAAAAATCCCTTTGATAAAATACAATATATATTTGTGATTTTAAAAAACCTTATGTAATCCATTCATGACAAATCTAGTGACAATATCATATTTCATTGGGAAAAACTGAAAACATTTCTTCTGAAATCAGGAACAACAGAAGGATGTCTACTATCATTATTCCCGTTTAATATACTACTTGAAACACTTGCCAGAGCAATTAGCCAAGAGAAAGAAATAAAAGGGATATGTATAGGAAATGAAGAAGTCAAACTATCATTATTTACAGATGATATGATCCTCTACATGGAAGATCAAAATAACGAGACCAAAAGATTCCTAGAATTAATAACAAAATTTATAAGTGTAGCAAGATATAAATACAACACACAAAAATGAATAGCATTCCCGTATATTAATAATGAATTCAATGAGAAAGAGATTAGAAAAGCAGTACCATTCACTGTAGCATCAAGAAAACTTAAGCACTTAGTAACTAACCTAACCAGGAAAGTGTAAGATTTAAATGAAACAACAGTAGTCTGAAAAATGAGAACAAAGAGGGGATGAACAGATTGTCCTCTGTCCCTGAATAGGTAAAACCAATACTGTCAAAATGGCTATTCTTCCAAAACTTATTCATTGATTTAATGCAATCCCAATAAAAATAACCGCATTGCTCACAGAACTAGAAAAAAAATTCTAAAATTTATATAGAACCCCAAAAGACACAAAATAGCAAAAGCAGTCCTGGGCAACTTAAACAAAGCAGGAGGCATCACAATCCCAGATTTCATGTTATACTACAAAGGCACAGTGATTAAAAAAACCCCAGCATAGCACAGGTATGAAAACAGACATGTAGCTCAATGGAGCAGATCGAGGTTGAAGAAACAAATCCATGGACACTAAGTCATCTGATCTTTGACAAAGGATCCAAAAGCACATGCTAGAGGAAATATAGTCTCTTTAAAAATAGTGCAGAAAAGCTGTTTACACAAAGGCAAAAGACTGAATCTAGAACCATATCTATCACCATGTATTATAACAAAATCAAAATGAATCAAAAATATAAATGTTAAAACAGAAACACAATCTGCTGGAAGTTAAAATAGGTAAAACCTCTTAAAGTCATAGGCACAGGAAAAGAATTTCTAAACAGAATCCCAGTTGCACAAGAAATAACTTCAAGAATACCTAAATGGAATTATATCAAATTAAAAAGCTTTAACACTGCAAAGGAAATAACCAGTAGAGTAAAATGACAACATATGGAATTGGAAAACACTTGTGGTAGCTACTCTTTGAAGAGAGGACTAATGAAAGAACACATGAAGAACTAAAATAAAAAAGACCCCTCAAATAAAATACCCAATCAAAAACTAGGTCACTAAAATGAATAGATATTTCAAAGCAGAACTACAAATGGACACAATAAATATATGAAAAATGTTCAATATCTCTGGCATTAGAGAAATGCAAATTGAAACACCATAGAGATTCCCTCTTGTACAAGGAAGAAAGGCTGTCATCAAAAAATCAAATAATAAGAAATGCCAATAAATGTCCAGGAAAAGAAGCCTTCCACATTGTTGGTGGGAATGTACACTAGTACAATCACTATAGAAATTAGTATAGAACTTCCTCAAAAAGCTAAAAGTAGAAATTCCATTTGATCCAGCTATTGGACCTTTTAGGTATCTTCTTGATAAAGTTAGACATCATATCACAGTGTTATATTCATGTCCATGTTTATAACAGCATAACTCATCTAAATCTTGGAAGCAGCCTTATGCTCACCAACAGATTAATGGATAAGGAAAACATGGTATTTGTACATAATTGAGTAATACTCTGCCATAAAGGAGAAATTTTAAGTAGTTGTAGAAAAATGGATGCACTTGGAGACCATGTTAAGTGCAATATACTTGACACACAAGCTTAAATATCACATGACTTCTCTTATATGAGAAACTCAAAATGCACATGATTTAAAAATCTAAATAAAAGGAAATGGGAAATGGGGAGATAGATCTTTTGCAAATAGGAAAGGCATTTAGAGATGAAGGGCATGGAGAGAGTTGAGAGCAGGGGAAGAAGATGAATAAAGATATTTTAAGTAGATGCACCTACACCCTAAGATGAATGTAAACATTATATATTCCAAAATGTACTAATAAAATAAATAAATATAAACTACTGAAAAAATCAATAACATTCCTGTATAGCAACAATGAGCATACAAAAAAATAAGGAAAATCATCCATTCCTAAAATAAAGTTTTGGGAACTGTTTCATTCTTAGTAGATACTTAGCATCCTCTTGTCAAACACCAAATATTCCTGGGGGAATTATATCTCTCATAGAGAACCACTGGCCCAGAGTTTTAGAACTGATATCATGATTTCAGAATTCAAACCAAGGTCCTATTTCTTACTTGATTTATAACATTTGTTAGCATTGTTTCTGCAGGAGAGATTGGAGCACTACAATCTCATAGAATAGACATTCTAAAAATCAAAGTTACACAATCTGTATCAGGTGGGGAGCTTAGTTTATAGTGCAAAAAAGAACTAAATACATCTCTTCTAATTAAACATTTCAAAAGGAGAAACTACAGATTTGTTATTTTAAAATCTTGTAAGTTTTGGAAAAAGAAGGCAAGAAGCAGTTCAAGGTTTTATACCAAAGAAACACTATTCTCTCCCTTGGTAAAGGAGGAAATGGTGATTTTTTGGAGACTTTACCAGGTGCTTTTACACACCAGAAACAATGCTTTGAAGATTCAGTAGATGTAACTGAGCTAGGTTCATGTGTTAGACTTATAAAAATACTTAAAGGAGTGATAAGGTGCTAGGAGGTTATACTGTGGAGAGTGAAGGGTTGAAACAACTCTGAGCCTTTTGAGATTCTTGAGTCAGATAAGAACATAATGAGCCAGGATAGCCTTTTGAGATTCTTGAGTCAGATAAGAACATAATGACTGCTGGACAAGAAAGTAACATTCCCGGAATTGTAAAAATATAATTGACCTTTTCCCTGTAAAAATAATTAGTCACCTGGTCACGAGGGGAGGAGGGGAGGGAGGCTGTGGGTGATGAAAGAGGATATATAAAAGGCTCAGTAAAGTGGGAAGGAGAGGCTCTCCCTCTCCTCTCCTTTTCTTTTCTCCCAAATTTGTGTTGTTTTTCTTAATCCTCACCCCTCTCCTCGGGTACTGTTCATCTAGGGACGGCTGGCTCCATCATTATACCTGTAAAGGGTAGGTGAGTTCATAGAGCTGTAAGAATAAAAAGTAGCTTTCCTGGATTATAAACTGGTAACTTGGGAACAGAGAATCAGCAGGAAAAGTTTCTTGGTTTTCCAGGCCAGTTTTCCACAGAGACACCAGGCAGATAGAGGATGATGTAAAAGTGGGAAAAGTGCCTAGTGAGCAGTTATAGGGAGCTGCAACCATTTATTTTGATGTCCCCAGTGTGTACCGGCTTGGAATGGACTGGATCTGATGGTTTCTTCTAGGGAACTGACACCTGACTCTTTTCATTTGTCTTTTCTGGAGACAGAACTTCAGTATTTATGTCAACCATCCAGGGAAGAATTGGCACTTTTATGAGACTTTCCTCTCAGAAATTGTATCCAGGTGAGTCAAATCCAACAGATACTGCAGGTGAGGATCAAAGAGAATAGAACGCAAGAATGTTTATCTGAGGTCATCTGAAAGCCACTCAGACCTAACCGAGAGCAGGGACTGCTGTGTTTCCTTGCTATTCTGATGTATTAATTATTCATAATTATGAATTTATAATGCTAAAATGTGCAATGAATATTGAACTGATTAATGCAAGTTTCATTGGTGACAGTGAAATTATGGTCACAGAGGCCTGAACGGAATAGGGAACATGAGACAAAAAGTCCTTCCAGGAAAAGAATGAAAATCCAAAGATCTTTGCAACTAGGATGCGTAGATAAATGGGGTGTTAGTTAAGGAGTGAAATGCAGTGTAACCAGGGCATTTTTTATGTTTGAGGTGAGACATATGTTTCTCTATCAATGAGAAAGATCCAGAGAAAAATTCTTGCAAATTTTATCTTGCAACCAAAATTCATGAGACATACTTTTCAAAGTATGAATTTTGGAAGGCCTCCTGTCATATGTAATATTTTGAAGTCTCTGGCAACTTAATCATGAATTAGCAATCCATGTTGAGATCATTAAATAATTACCATTTTTATCTTTTCTGTTAAATCTTTTAGATTTTCCTTCCGTTTTGTTTAAATTGGCACATGCTATATACATATCTATAAATACCACAGTGAGCCATTCTAACATATATAATGAATATATCCTAGTCAAAAGTTAAAAAAATAAAAAAAATTCAGTAGAGGGTAGATTACAGTCCTCTTGAAATTAGGCAGGCTTGGGGGAAGTGAGAATGGGAGTTTGAAAAAGGGGTATCCAAATATATTTATATTGAAGAAATAAGTTCTAGAGTTATATAGCATTGTAGGGCAATAATAGTTTACAATTTATTACATATATTTTTCTGTGAATGATTTTTATAATCATATAAAACAATTATAAAATTACTTCTAAGGGGTAATGCTAGGTTTTTATTATACACTTAAAAAATTAGAAAAGAGAAATTCAAAGTTCCCCAACACACAAAATCCATAAGTATTTAAGGAAAGGGAAATACTACTTTCTGAAAATAAAATACTCATTTTCACTGCATAAAGAAATATACTTAATTCCAATGTACTTAAACTAATTTAATTGTCACAGTCATTCTTTGTTCTGTAAGTTTGTTGTTTATTTTACAGATGTACAAATTGGATTATGTGCACTTTGTAAATGCTATGTTAAGTTGTTCCCTTACAGTCTCACTCATTAATTCCTTACTGACTTCTCCGCCACTATCATAATGCGGGAATAAATATTTTAGAGCATGTATAATATTTCATAATGGGCTTGTATTAGTCACACTTTTGATAATCTTTCATGTTTTTTCTCCCTAATTTGCTATAATATCAACGTTGCAATAATGTTTTGCTATTTTGAAATTCAAAGTTCTGAGACAGGAGTGATTTTTGTTCCCCAAGGGATAACAATAATGTCCAGAGAAATGATTGACTTCTACCTAGGGCCAGAGTCATTTGAGGTCAGCCTTGCTGCTGACCATCCTATTATGTACAGATTACTCCATCCCCAACACACACACACACACACACACACACACACACACACACACACACACTCTACAGGAGAATAGTCTGGCTAAGAATGTCCACAGTGTTGAGATTGAGAATCCTTCAATTTTTTTTGTATTAAATTCTTTTATTGGTACGTTGTAGGGATACAACACAACTACATTTCTCATTGGGAATTGTACCTTTATATAATGCATCTTGGTTCTTATTTTTTCCCCATTCCTAGCCCTCCCTTCATGCCCTCCACCCTTCCCTATTTACAAAGATTTATTTCCATTTTTTCCATTTCTCATCATTTTTTTCTTTCCCTTCTTTCCTTTACCCTGCCCCTCCCACTACACCTACTCCTTTGGACCTTTTCTTCCTATTTTACATTATCGATTATTCATTCTAATCATTGGTACATTTTAGGTATCCAATATAATGACATTCATCATTGGAAATTTGCACCTTTACATAGTGTCTCTTGGTTCTTATTTTTCACCCTTGCCCAGCCCTCCCTTCAGCCCCTCCAGTCTTCCCTATTTACAAAGATTTTGTTCCTATTTTTCCATTTTCTCATATTAATCCCATTCCCTTCTATCCTTTCCCCTAGCCCTCCCACTTCCTTCCCCTTTGCCCCTTTTCTTCCTATTTCACATTACCTATTATACATTCAGTCCTTATTTACACTTTCAATTTCTCACACCAGAGAAACTATTTGGTATTTACACATGTGTGTCCTATTTATTTCACTTAAGAGTATTGCCTCAATGTGCATCCACTTAGCTAAAAATGTCTCTAATTTCTCATTTTTATGGCTCAGTAGTACTCCATTTTATTAAAAAATCCACATTTTCTTTATCCAGTCTCCAGTTGACAGGCATTTGGGCTGTTTCCAAGTTTTAGCTTTTACAAACTGCACTGTTATGAACATGGGTGCACATATATCACTGTGGTATGATTCTTTTAATTCTTTGGGGAAGATCCCCAGCAGTGGAATAGTGGGGTCAAATGGGACTTCCAGTCCTAGTTCTTTGAGGTATCTCCATACAGATTTCCACAGTGGTTGCACCAGTCTACACTCCCAACAGCAGTGGAGCAGTGTTCCTCTTTCCTCACAGCCCCACCAGCATTTGTTATTGGTTGATTTCATGATAGCAGCCATTCTTTCTGGAGTGAAGTGGAATCTCAGCGTTGTTTTCATTTGCATCTCTTGAATGACCAGCGATGTTGAACATTTTTTCATGTATTTATTTGCTGTTTCTACTTCTTTGTCTGAGAAATGTCTGTTCATTTCAGCTGCCCATTTTTGGATTGGGTCTTTAAATTTGGGAAGTCTGATCTTTTAAAGTTATTTATAGGAGAATCCTTGAATTATATACTTGCAATTATAATATTCACAGCTGTCTTCATATTGTGCCCCAATACAGGGTACCAAATCATGTTCCAACACCAAATTAGAGAGTACCCCCTTTCCTATTTTATTTGAAATTCTACTCCCAATCAATCTAACAGCTCTTTAGTTTTGTTTTTCTCTAGGCTGGAGGTTATGAGTAAACATTTCTTGGCCCCCTTAAACTATTTTTGACTTTAAGCAAATATATATATTTCATCACCATGCTGAGTTCTCTATTATTACCATTATTATTTCTCTCTTTTTTTGTACCAGGGATCAAACTTGGGGCCTTGCGCACGCGAGGCAGGTGCTGGAACCACTGAGCTAAATCTCCAGCACTCCATTATTATTTCATATGACTTCTATTTTACAAATTATTGTTTCTCCATTGACTTGCAGGGTGATATTTTTGATCCGAATAAGGTTTTAAATTATATTTAGGTATACTTGTATGTCTTCTTATTCTTGAAGGGTATTTTTGCCTCCACATGATTTTGCTCAGTGGATTATATACACAGTATAATTTCCAGGTGTTCACCTAAATGAAGAGTGTGTTTTCAGATGAAGTCATTCGGCCCTGTCATTATTGAGTGAGGCAGGATTGTGAAATGGGGGATCAACTTTACTTTCTTCTAGAATTATAGGCACTTCCATTTGCTTTCATTCCACAAGGCAACCTTTTCTTATTACATTGAAACATAATCTTTCATATGTTGAGAGCCCTCATACATGGAGACTCAATTGCTGCTTTTTTCAACAAATGATAACTGAATATCTGTTACAAGCCAGAATGATAGGGTCATTCTATGTCATATGTTAATATTTCAGAGCTTTTGTTAATTTCATTGTTAGCATGTGTTACTTGTAATGTCTTTCACTTAGTTCCTTAAGAAATGGTGGTGTTGAGGGTGGAAGCCAGAGCCTCACCCATGCTAGGAAGACACTTTGTGGCTGAGCTACACCACAGCCCCCATTTCAGTTAGTTGTTGAGGCTCCATGACATTTTATTTGCCTTTTTTTTTTGTGGTATGGGGGATCGGGATTGAACTCCGGTCCTTGCGCTTGCGCAGCAGGCAGCGAAACCACTGAGCTAAATCCCCGGCCCAACACAGTCATTTTGAATCAACTCTATTCAACCTGATTTCATTTACATAACTTCTTATTGTCTTAAAATGCATACATATTTACATAGGTTTGGAAAAATACAAAGATGAACAAAGCAGGTGAGTTTCTGCTCATTTGGATCTTGTAATAGAATGGCATAAACTGAGTACAGTGAAATAAATGTGTGAATGACACAGTACCCCCAGGCATAAATTAGATAGGTCAAGGTATCCTGGTCATGACATGTGCATGACCTTATAGAATGCCCTGGGGAGGTCATTTCATCTTAGACAGAGACCCAAAGGAGGGCTAGAGTGTACATGGGATTTGTTGAAAAATAAATTAAAATTGAAAGCCCAAAAATAACAAAGAAAATATACCACAAGAGATATATCAAACCCCTTGCTGAATTTATTCATTGTGTATAACAAATATACACTAAGAAAAAATTGAGAAAAGGACCTGCCTCAGTCATCACTGGGCTGTATCAAAACTGAAAGATGAAATAAATATGAAATAAGTATAAGAAAATGTTTTGTTCACATAAAAATGTGCTGAACTTTTGTTTTACTTTGTGCTGTATGATTTTGGGGGAATTGTTGTTTATTCTCCTTGATCATTTTTTTGTCTTAGAGTCATTTTTATATGGTATTTAAAACCATGAAAATTTCACAATGTTAGAAAAGATATAAGCTTATTTTTTCTGCCTTCTTGTTTTTGCAGGGCATCCAGGAGATAGAAATTTGGTTGGAATTTTGCCAAAACCAAAGGAGCATTTTTTTCTCTTAGTCTCTCAGGAAATGTCTGAGTTTCTTTCTTGCTTAATCTTTTGTGTCCCTTTCATTCTTCTCTTATTCTCACTATGTGTTTATTGAACTGATTTTTTGGGTGTGTGTTTCTATAAATACAGAGCAGGAGTGTGAAAATGAAGCAAAAGTTAGCTCATACTTGTTGTTTATTGGAGGCTTACCAAATGGGAAGTCTGGGCCCCATTTCCACCTTAGAGGAAAGATAACCCAGTCTGCCCAGTCCACTAGTACCTCACACAGGGTGGTGAGAAGACCAAATGGCCAAAGTGTAAAGATGGTGGTTTGTGCCCAGTCCTGACATTGCAGATACCTGGGCTCTGGATTCCAAGGTGACTCTGCTAATACAGAGGTAAAACTCAAACATTGGTAGTAGTAGGGAGAGTTTCCATTTGAATTCACAGGGTGCTTTTGCCAGAAAATTAATAATGTGCATTCGGCATGTAGTGTGGATGAAGTTCTCCCTGAGTCTTGCAGTTTCAGCACCACTCATTACTCAGCATCCTCTGACACCATCTCTTTCACTCTCCCTCTTTCTCATTGACCTCCACACACTGGCTCTCCAAAGGCCTTGAACATGTTAAACAAGTACTTGCCACTGGGCTTTTGCACTGGCTTCTCCCTACATCACGTAACATTTCTGGAGAGGACCTTTCAGCTCCTGTTGTCTTCTTGAGCTCCCTGTTCAAATGGCTCCTTCTTGTTGATCTGGCCTAGATATCCATGACAAATGACATCCTCAGGGTTGGGCATAAGGATCAATGGTAGAGAAACTGCATTGCATTCATGATGTCTGGGGTTCTAAATAAAGGTACTCTGAGCACTTCACAAAAAGGAGCTTCCTATATACCTGCTTTCATTCTCTATATGGTAACTTCACTGTCTGGCATATTACATGATTATTCCTTTTAATAATGGCTTCATTGAGATATACTTCACATTCAGTTAATGTGTTATCATTTGATGAATACTTGCATATACAAATGAAATCCTTTACCACAAAAGTGAATAGATATGTGATGTCCTTGTTTGCATATATTCTTAGTTCATCTTTGGAATGTAAAAACTTCTGTTTTACAGCAGCCTAGTCAGAGCTGGAGCATAGTCAATACTCACTATCCCTAAAATGTGAGAAATAGTTTCCCAGTACAACTGTACATGACATGACTTCCTGGGGAAAAGGCTTATAGTGGGACAGATATTCCTAATTAGGAATGGCACTAGGATCATCTAAGGGGAAAAGATCTTCAAAAAGTAGAAGTTAATTTATAGACTGGAAAATATAAATTGGAGCATTACAACTATAGAAGTAACATCCATTTGTGTGAATAGTACTCATGCTATTTTTTTTTCCTGCTAGTTGCATCCACCATATGGAACTAGGAAACAACACAAGAATTTCAGAATTTCTTATACTGGGATTTTCAGATGACCCAGAACTGCAGCCCCTCATATATGCACTTTTCCTGTCCATGTACTTGAGTGCTGTGCTTGGGAACCTGCTCATCATCCTGGCCATCATCTCTGACTCACACCTGTACACACCCATGTACTTCTTCCTCTCCAACCTGTCCTTTGTGGACATCTGTTTCACCTCCACCACCGTGTTCAAGATGCTGGTGAACATCCAGACACAGAGCAAGATCATCTGCTATGCAGGCTGCATCACCCAGATGTACTTCTTCTTGCTCTTTGGAGGGTTGGACAAGTTCCTCCTGGCTGTGATGGCCTATGACAGGTTTGTAGCCATCTGTCACCCCCTGCATTACACAGTCATCATGAACCGCCCACTCCGTATGGTGCTGGTGTTGGTGTCCTGGGTCATGAGTGTCCTGCACGCCTTGTTACAAAGCCTGATGGTGCTGAGGCTGTCCTTCTGTACTGACTTGAAAATCCCACACTTCTTTTGTGAACTCAATCAGGTAGCCCAACTTGCCTGTTCTGAAAACTTTTTAAATGACCTTGTGATGCATTTTGCACCTGTGCTACTGGGTGCTGGTTCCCTTGCTGGTATCATTTACTCTTACTCCAAGATCGTTCCCTCCATATGTGCAGTCTCATCAGCTCAAGGGAAGCATAAAGCCTTTTCCACCTGTGCATCTCACCTCTCAGGTGTCTCCTTATTTTATGGCACTGGCCGAGGTGTGTACCTTAGTTCTGCCACAGCCCGTAGCTCACACTCAAGTGCAGCAGCCTCAGTGATGTACACTGTGGTTACTCCTATGCTGAACCCCTTCATCTACAGTCAGAGGAATAAAGATGTAGAGAGAGCTCTGAAAAGACTCTCTGGAGGGGAACTTTAGAAGGGCCCATTGGACATGGCTGAAGAAGTGCCCTTGCTGGCTGCATTCTAATCCTCAGAGTTGGAAATTGTGATTCTTGGATTCAATTGTGAATGCAAACTTAGTCTTTCTATTAATTTCCTGGTGTTTTCATTATTCTGATTACAATCTTTCTTTTTAAACATTTAGTAGTACATGTTTGCTGTACATAACAATTACATTCATTGTGGGGAATTGGTACATGTACAGAACACACCTTAATTCTTTTTATTTCTCCTTCCTTGGCCCTCCTCCCATCTCTAGAACCCCTTCCAGTTTAAAAGAATCTATCTCCCCATTTCCTACTATCTATCTTTTATTTTATTCTTTAATCAGTTATACTTTGAGTTTCTTATATAAGAGAAACAATGTGATATTTAGGCTTGTGCATCTGATTTCTTTTAATGTTACCTTCTCCAGGGGAATCCATTCTCCTCCAAGTGGCTCAATTCATCCCTCTTTATGGCTGAGAAGTACTCTACTGTGTATATATACTACATATGCTTTCTGATGTCAACTTTCTTAAAAATATGAACTCAATTTTAATTAATTAATTTATAGCAGTGTGTATTAGTTTACAGATTAATGGGTTTCATTTTGACATATTTGTACATGAGTGAAGCATACTTCATTCATTTCCAGCTCCTTTTACTTCTGCCTTTCCATCCCATGATTTTTTTCTCTCCTCTAATAGTCTCCTTTCTACCTTCAAGTCATTTTTTAATGGATTCCACATATGAGAGAAAGCTTACAATGGCTTTCTTTCTGAGTCTGGCTTATTTTGCTGAACACAATGGTCTCTAAGTCCATTTATTTTTTCTGAAAATACCTGATTTCGTTGTTGTTTAGGATTGTATAATGCCCTATTCTGTCTGTCTGTCTATCAGCTATCTATCTATCCTCTATCTATCTGCCTATCATCTATATCTTCTATCATCTATCCATCTTTATCACATTTTCTTTGCTATTCGTCATTTGATGGGCATTTAGGGTGATTCCATAGCTTGAGTGTTCTGAATGAATTGTGCTACAATAAGCATAGTTCTGCAGGTATCTCTATAGAGCCATGACTAATTTTTTTGGTAAATACTGAGGATTGTTAGAGTTTGATCATATGGCTGGCCTATGTTCATATTTTGAGGACTCCCCATACTGATTTCCATCGTGGCTGTACTAATTCATATTGCCTCCAATAGTACATAAATATTCCTTTCTCTTCCCACAGCCATACCAGCATTTATTTATTGTATTCTTTTTTTTGTATATCCTTTTATTGGTACATTTAAGTGTACAATATAATGACATTCACCATTGGAGATATGCACCTTTACATACTCTCTTGGTTATTTTTTCCCCCTTCCCCTGCCCTCCCTTCAACCCCTCCATTCCTCCCTATTTACAAAGACTTGTTTCCATTTTCTCATATTGCTTCCATTCTCTTCTTTCCTTTCCCCTACCCCTCCCACTTTTCCCTCCCCTTTGCCTCCTTTTTCCTATTATTTATTGTATTCTTGATGATACCTATAAGAGATATGTAAAGAAAAAGTACATTGAGATTTTATTTTATGCTGTCTCATAAATCCCATAAGCTTTTTTCCCTCCTTTTCACTCTTTTTCTTTGTTTCTTCTGACTGTGTTTGTTTACAAATAACCCATGTTTGAGTTCACGGACTTTTTTTTCTTCTGCTTAATAAATAATATGGTTAACAAAGTATATTGCACTTTCATTATAGTCATTGCATCATTTAGTTCCAGCATTCGTCATTTAAAAAAAAAATTATTTGTACGTTTTAGATATACATTTGTACCTGTGCATGATTTATCTTGGTTCTTATTTTTCCCCATTCCCCTGCCCTCCCTTAAAACCCTCTTTCCCTCCCTATTTACAGACTTTGTTTCCACTTTTTCCTTTTCTCATTTTTTTTCCTTTCTCTTCTCCCTCCCCCCCTTCCCTTTCCCCTTCCTCATAGGACTTTTTCTTCCTATTTCATGTTTTCTGCTGTACATTTTGGTCCTCATTTAGATTTTCAGTTTTCACACCACAGAAACTATTCAGTACTTACACATGTGCATTCTATTTATTTCAGTTAAGAATATCACCTCAATGTGCATCCATTTAGCTATAAATGTCTCTAGTTTAGCATTCTTTATGGTGAGTAGTACTCCATTTTATTAAAAAGTAAACCCACATCTTCTTTATTCAGTTACCAGTTAACAGGCAATTGGGCTGTTTCCATGATTTAGCTGTTATGAAATGTACCACCATAAACATGGGTGTACATATATCACTGTGGTATGGTTCTTTTAATGCATTTGGGAAGATAGCAGGTGAATAGCTAGGTCAAATGGAACCTCTAATTCTAGTTTTGTGAGGTATGTCCATACTCATTCCATACAGATTTTTACAGACCAGTGGTTGCACCAGTCTGCACTCCTAACAATGGAGAAGGGTTCCTTTTCCTCCACCAACCTGCCAGCATTTGTTATTGGTTGATTTCATGATAGCAGCCATTCTTTCTGGATTGAGGTAGAATCTCAGTATTGTTTTCATTTACATTTCTCCAATGACCAGTGATGTTGAATATTTTTTCATATGTTTATTTGGTGTTTCTACTTCTTTGTCTGAGAAATGTCTGTTCATTTCAGATGCCCATTTTTGGATTCAGTCTTTAAATTTGGGAAGTCTAATGTTTAAAACTTCCTTATATATTCTAGGTAGTAAACCTTTGTCTGAGGAACAGCTGGTAAAAATTTTTTGCCACATTGTGAGTTGTCCCTTTACTCAGTTTGTGGTTTCCCTTGCTGTGCAGAATCTTTTTAATAAGATGAGATCCCATTGTTGATTCTTTGCTCCAGTTCCTGGGGGATTCAGGTTTTTTTATAAAGTCTTTTTGTATGTCAGTGTCTTCAAGTATTCTATTTAACCTCTCTTCCAGCAGGTTTAGTGTTTCTGTATTAATTTTTATATCTTTGATCCATTTTGATTTTAGTTTAGTGCATGGTGAGAGATATAGGTCTAGTTGTAATCTTTGGAAGTTGAAACCCAATTTCTCCAGCACCATTTATTAAAGAGGTTCTCTTTCCTCCAGTGAGGGTGTTTGGCTCCTTTGTCGAAGATGAGGTGGCTGAGTATGTCTGGACGTGTTTCTGCAACTTCTGATATCTTCCACTGGTCCCTGGGTCTGTTTCATTGGCAGTAACATGCTGTTTTTCTCAAAGTGGCTTTGTAGTATAGTTTCAAGTTGGTGATTGTTATACCTCGTACCTTGTCTTTTTTGCCTAGAACTGCTTTTGCTATTCTAGGTCTCTTCTGGCCATTTTCCCCTTCTATAGTCTTTTCTTTTCCCTTCCTTAATTTCCACCTCCCCTTCCTTGTTTTCCTTCCCATTTGAACATTTTTTTCCTATTTCCCAATATGTTTTATACATTTTGGTCCTTATTTACCCTTTCAGTGTCTCAGGCCAGAGAGGCAATGTGATATTTAAATATATGTGTTTTATTTATTTCATTTAAAAGTATGCTCTCATGATTCATCCATTTATCTAGAAATGTCTCAAGTTTATCTTTTTTTATGGCAGAGTAGTACTCCATTCCATCAAAAAACTATATCCTCTTTATCCATTCATCCTTTAATTTGAATTTGGGCTGTTTTCACATTTTAGGTATCACAAATTTTACTGCTATAAACATGAGCATCCACATCATTGTACTAAGATACTTTTAATTCTTTTAGAAAGATATGAAGCAGGGGACAAGTTGGGTTAAATGGAACCACTAGTTTTAGTTTTTGAGGAATCTCCACACTGATTTACACAGTGGTGCACCAGTCTACATTTTCACCAGCAGTGGAGCAGTGTTCCTCTTTCTCCACAGCCCAGCCAGCATTTGTTACTGGTTAATTTCATGATAGCAGCCATTCTTTCTGGAGTGAGGTGAAATCTCAGCGTTGTTTTCATTGGCATCTCTACAATTAATGGTGATGTTGAACATTTTTTCATGGTTGTTTGCTGTTTTCACTTCATGTGAGAAATGTCTGTCCATTTCAGATGCCCATTTTTGGATTGAATGTTTAACTTTGGCAGGTCTAGTTGGTTTAAGCTCTTTATAGATTTTAGATGGCAGACCTTTGTCTGAGGAACAGCTGGTGAAAATTTTTTCCCACATTCTGTGTTGTGTTTTCACACTGTTGGCGGTTTCTCTTGCTGTGAAGAAGCTGTTTAATAAGAAGAGATCCCACTTGTTGATTGTTTGTGCTAGCTCATGCACAACTGATGTTTTCTCCATAAAAACTTTTCCTACACCAATATCTTCAAGAGTTCTCCCTAACTTATCTTCCAGTCAGTTTAGCATTTCTGTTTTAATATTTAGATCTTTAATCCATTTCAATTTTAGATTAGTGCATGGTGAGAGACATAGGTCTTTTTTTAATCTTTGGTAAGTTGAAACCCAGCTTTTCCAAAACCATTTATTAAAGAGGCTATCTTTCCTCTAGTGAAGGTGTTTGGCTCTTTTGTCGAAGATGAGGTGGCTAAGTGTGTCTGGAGTTGTTTCTGCATTTTCTATTCTGTTCCACTGGTCCTCAGGTCTGTTTCTTTGACAGTATTATGCTGTTTTTCTCACATCAGCTTTGTAGCAGAGTTTCAATTTAGGGATTGTGATAAGACCAACCTTCTCTTTATTGTCTAGAGTGGCCATTCTAGGTCTGGTCTTCTTCCACATGAATCTGTGAATTGTTTTCTCAAGGTCTGTGCAGTATGCTGCAGGAATTTTAAGTGGGATTGCATTGACTCTATATAGTGGTTTTGGAAGTATGGCCATTTTCACTGTGTTGTTTCTTCCTACCCATGACCAAGGGATGTCTTTGCATTTTCTTTTTTTTTCCCATTAAATTTATTGGTACATTTTAGGTATAAAATACAGTTACATTCATCATTGGGATCTTGTAGCTTTACATGAGTCTCTTGGTTCTTATTTTTTTCCCCTTCCCTTGCCCTCCCTTCACCCCCTCCACCCTTCTCTATTTGCAAAGACCTTGTTTCCATTTTTTTTCCTCTTCTCGTATTTTTTCCTTTCCCTTTTTTCCCTTCCCCTGCCCCTCCCAATTCCCCTGCTCTTTTAGACCTTTTCTTCCTATTACACAATATCAGTTATACATTTTTTAAATTATGATATTAAGATCTAGGAGACACTATCACAGATTTTACAGAATTTAAAAGGATATAGAAAGCATATTACAAAAATCTTTTTTGAAATAAACTTGACAACTTCTAAGAAGTAACTTGGAAGACAAATTAATGAAACTAACTCTGGAGGAAATATAAAATTTGAATAGCACCTATTAAAGAAAGTATATTCCTAGTTTGAAAACCTACCTATATGACAACAGCAGGCTCATAAACATTTTAACTGAAAAATTGTATCAAACAATTAAAGCAGAAAAAAGAAAGAACACTTCTCCCCTCATTTTAGGAACTCAACATTGTGCTAATCCTAAAACTGGATAAAGATAATAGAAGAAAAAATTATGAACATAGATAGAAATTTGTTTAACAGAACAGACTATTAGAAGTCAGATCTGGCAGGATGTAGAAAGTGGTTTTGTTATAGGGATGGCAGTGTTGGTTCAGCATTGGAAGATCCACCCACAAAAGTCATCATTTTAACAGAGGAAAGGGGAAAAAAAGCCATATGATCCTGTCACTAGTTGGAGAAAAAGTATTGAACTAAATTCTAGAGCTGTTCATGGTAAAAGCTATCAGGAGACTAGAAGTAGAACAGAAGCTTCTCAACAGATTAAAGACATGTACTCCATACTTTCAGCCAGAATGCCTTATATGAGTGAAGATAAAATGCTTTCTCCTTAAGGTGGGGAACAAGGACAGATATGCTTACTCTTTATCTGTCCATAAAACTTTGAAACCTAGTCCCCACCAAAATAGTCTGGCAATAAAATGACACAACTAGGATAGGATTGGCACAGCAGAAGCAAAATCTTTGTATGTAGATGAAATGATCATCTACAGAGAAAATAGTAAGAAACCTCTAGGAGCCCCTACAATTTGTACTTGAATTTAGCAGGATTAGAAAACAAAAATTATATATAAAACTTCAGGTCTCTATATACTTGCTATAAATGAAGAACTGGATATTGAAATTTAAAAGTTACGTAGGAGTACGAAGGACCTAAAAAAGTTAAAAACAAAAACAAAAACAAAAACAGTGTTGGAAGACATTTAGCACCTAATTTTAAGACTTCTTCTAAAGCTACAGTAATCAAGGCAGTTTTGGTGTAAGGAAAGACATATAGATCATTGGAATAAAACAGGGAATCTAGAAATAGAACCACACATATATGGTCCACTGAGTTTTGAAAGATTATTTAACATTAGCATTTTATAGAATATAAACTCAATTCAAGAGCCAAGGAAGAGATAGTGTTTTCAGGAAATGGCACTACAACACCTGGTATCTGTATATAAAAAACTAACCTCAACCCTTTTTATCCATACATAAAAATAACTTGAAGGGATCTATGAACCTAAATAAGAAAGCCTAAAAGTATAAAACTTTAAGAAGAAATTATAAGGGAAAATATTTATGAATTCAGGGTAGGCAAGAACTACCTAGGATACAAAAAACATGATGTATAAAAGAAAAAAACTGATAAATGAGATTCCATCAAAATTTAGAACTTTAAATGACATCATTAAAATGAAAAGTAGTCCTTAAACAGACCATATTTACAATGCATATAACTTATGACCAGAATATATAAAGAATTCTTAGAGCTCATTAATAGACAACCCAATTAAAATGTAGACATAAGAAGATGATAAATAGCCAGTATAGCACAAGGAATGGTGTGCAACTCTAGAATCAGCAAAATACTAATCAGTACAATAATAAGATTGAATTATACACTCATTAGGGAGATGAAGTCAAAAGTTTTAAAAGCCTTGTCATGACTTTTTCTTTTTGTTGGATTCTCCCCCTTTGCGTTTAATTTGTCACACCCAATGGATTCATTCTGCTGGGTTTCCTGGGGTTGTGATCCTCATTGTCTTTTCCTAGGGTATTGTCTAAAATTTTCTGGAGTGCCAGTTTGGTATTCATGAAGTTCCTGAGGTGCTCTTTATCATTAAAGTATCTTATTTCTCCATCAATTTTGAAAGATAGTTTTGCAGGGTACATCAATCTGGGTTGGAGGCTGTTTTCCTTTAGGGCTTGCAATACATCGCTCCAAGCTCTTCTTGCCTTGAGGGTTTGCATTGAGAAGTCTGCTGTGATTCTGATGGGCTTTCCTTTGTATGTGATTTGTTTTTTTTCTCTCACTGCTTGTAGAATTTTATTCTTCTGTTGGATTTCTGGAATCCTAACTATTATATGCCTATGTGTAGATTTTGTTTTGATCAAGGCTAGTTGGAGTCCTATATGCTTCACTTATCTGTATGTCAAGTTCTTTTCCCCTGCTTGGGAAGTTTTCTGCCATCACTTCTGTGAACAGGTTTTTCATGTCATCTGCAGTCTCTCCTGTTCCTTCATTGACTCCGTTCAGTCTTATGTTATTCTTGTTTGCATCATCTAGCAGCTGCTAGATTGATTTCTCATGGTTCCTTACAATTTTAAAGCAATTTTTCTTTTCCTAGTCACTAATTGCAATCTCATCTTCTATATCTGAAATTCTGTCCTCACATTGGTTCATTCTGCTGCACAGACTTTCAGTGGAGTTTTTAATCTCCTGAGTATCTGTTTGTGTTTGTTTTATGGATTCCATTTGTTTCCTATGTTGGGATTCCATCATGTCCCTCAGCTCCTCTTCTTTTTTATCTGTGTCCTCTCTAGATTTATTAATCATGTCTTGCACTATGGGCATAATCTCTGCTGTTATCTGAGAAATTATTTCTGATTTTCTTTTTCCCAGATCCTCTTTTGTTGCCAGTTCAGAGAGTCCAGGTGGTTGAGTATCAGATTGTTCCATCTCATTTCCCTTTAGGATTGCTGTAGGTGACCTGGAAGTCTGTTTGTGAGGCTTGTTTACATGTCTTCTCATTTCCATGGGGGTGGGGTGGAGTGCTGCTGGCACCCACAGGGCTCACTTCCTCTGCCCTGGAAGTGGTGGAATGGTGGCTGGGGAGCCTCCTTCTGGCCCTGGGATTGGCTCACCTCCTCTGCCTTGGGAGTGGTGGAATGGTGGCTGGGGAGCCTCCTCCTGGGTGCTCTAATTTATTTCTAAATATTTCATACTTTATGACATAAATGCCTTTTAAATTTCAAATTCTGAATTATGAATGATGTGAAGAAAGAGTTGTTTGAACATTAACCTGATATTACATTCACAATCAGTTCCATTAATGATTAATTTACCTAGATTTTCTCCTAGCACACCAGTATCATTGCAAAAATAACACTGCTTTTTTTTTTTTTCCACTTCCAATAACATTCTCATCTTTCTTTTCCTGACATTGTTCCATTGGCTGGCATCTCCACCACACCATGTTGTAGATGTGGTGAAAGAAAACATTACTGCCTCATGTTTGTTTTCAACATTGAATGATTCTGTAAACATTTCTGTGGAATCAACAAAGTTCCTACTCTTCATTTAGTAAAATTTGTTGTCATTCATAAATTGTAGATAAGCATTCAATTTCTTTATATATTATTTCATTTATTGATGCTTTTTAATCTTTTCTAGAATCTAGTGCCTTGAGTTTTATCAAGTAAGTACAATTTGGCCACAATGTAGCCTCCTTAAACTGTAGAACATTTCGGGTCAGGAAATGGGATTTTCATTTAAGAAGGAAAGTAGCAAACTGGGTGTGGGCCTGCACACATGTAATCTCAGCACTTAAGAGGCTGAAGCAGGAGAATCTTTGCAAATTCCAGGACAGCCTAGGCTACATAATGAATTCAAGGCCATCCTGAACTACATGGCGAAACCCACTCTCACACACAAAGAAAGTAAAAAGCAGTTACTTGTGATGTTAGATTTTCTGTTGTCATGCAGGAGTAGCACAATTCAAGATTACTCATAAAATGCATTGAGTTTCCCATTATCTATTTATCTGAAGGAGTTTGAGTAATTAAGTAATGGTACTCTCTTGGATAGTTATAAAGTTTACCAGCTAAACTCTCAATTAACATAAAAATTGTGAGAAAAAAACGTATAGATTAAACTGTTTTTTTGTTTGTTTGTTTTTGCTTTTGGTACTGGGGAAAGCACTTGGGATGGACCTCATGCTTGCAAAGCAGGTGGTGGTGCCACTGAGCTAAATCCCCAGCCTGTGGATTCAACTTTTTAAGTAGATGTGCTATTATGAAAAATTTTGCTCAATATTTATGTGTAAATTCATGAATTTCATTAACATTTTCAAATACATTGATATGGAGTTATTTATATTCTCTTACAAAATGCTTTGTATTTTTTCAGATGTGTCTATTTTCAGTGTTTGTATATTTGGTTTTGTAATTGATCTTTTTGTGCTTAATTTTATCAAGGGCTATTAATTTTATTTTGTTACTGAAATCAACTTTATTTTTTCTGGCATTTATGTGCTTCTATTTCCCTGTTACTTCCATTTTTATTGTTTCTTTTTGTCTTTGATTTCTTGTTTGTGTCTAATATTTCTGATGCAAACCTTCAGCTTATCTTTGCACAAACACCCACATAAAATAAAATACATACATCTATATGTCCCCTAAGATAATTTTAGCTTCAACTCACAGGGTTTAATGAGTGGCATTTTCAAGTTCAACTGTTTGTCATTTCTGTTAATTTCTTTTCTAACAATCATGATTTTGAGAAATCTATTAAAACATAAAAGAATTGTTGCTGGGTGCACTTTTGATTTATGAACATGGTACATATAATGCAACTACTATATACCAAATCAGTATAAAGGATACATTACACAAATGCATATATTTTGTGAATTTTGGCATATTTCTAAAATACTGAAATCATACAGTGAGGTGAAATTAAATCATCAGTGACAAAAAAATGGAATAGCCTACCCAGAAAGGTGATTCCAATCTGTCATGATTTAGTATAACAAATTCAAGTATTCACAAAGTGATGATAATGATACCTAAAATCTTCAGTATTGGTTTTCTATACACTCTTTATTCCATGTCCCAACTACTCTCCTATATTGAGTGTTTTAATAACATTGCCCTTGGATTTGTTACTTTGAATATTATATAAGTAGGAATGTGTCATTTTGATTCTTCTATTGACCTGAATAAGAATTTATGTCCCTCTTATTCATCAGTAATGTGTCATTTTGACACTTCTATTGACCTGAATAAGAATTTATGTTCCTCTCATTCATCAGTTATAGTGTTAATATTACTTCTTCAGTGAAGTTTAAAACATTATTATTACTAGGCATAGTGGCGCACACCTATAATCACAGCACTCAGAAGGCTGAGGCAGGATGATTGCCATGAATTTGAGGCCAGCCTGGGGTACATAGTAAGTGCAAGGCCAGACTCTATTACATTGAGAGACACTGCCTCAAAAAGAAAACCCCCAAAATAAATAAAATGATATTCCAAAATGTTGTATATAGCATCATTTACTGAACCCCAGTCATTTCATTACCCTGCCAATTATTACTGCAGATTGATGGGTTTAATTTTATTTTCTGCCATTGCATATTGCCCCCACTGAACATCTGTAAATTACAGATGTGTAAATGAGGTCATGCTTACAATCATCATGTGATACATTAAAGACACACCTAGTTTTTAAGGGAAACACACAACTTGTGAACACTTGAACTGTTTTGAAATAGTGTTAGGTCCTTGGAAAGGAAGCATGTGCAGATTTCATATACTCAGTGTGGTCTAAATGTATCTTAAAGAAAGGAGAAGTCTTCGTGCTTACAAACACTGTGTACTGAAATGAACATGGAACTTACAAAACTGAATTATTCAGAAATAGCATATTGTGCAAATAGTGCTTTCAATGATTCTAGAAAACTGAATCAAGGAATGTTCAAGGGACAGAGAGCTTTTTGAAAAGTGACATTGTATTCTGTACAATAATTAAATCAGATGCCAAAGGAAGAAGGAATTATATTTTGGTAAGCTCTTAACTTATTTCCCATTTTCTAAACAGAAGGAAAGATAAAGTGAGAAATGGAGAATTTCTCTGGAAGGCATGTACTACCTGTCTGGTTGGAGATCTCATTCTCTGGGCAAGGGCTGCAGTGGAAACAACAGGCAGCCTGTCCTTCCTGAGGGGATTTCCTGAATCCAGGATGACAGCTCTCACTGCATGCAGAAAGGGGAGTCTGAGGGAAATCAGATATGTGTTGATGAATTCTTGGACTTTTATCTAATACTTCAGAGTTAGAGGGATAGAGTAAATTTAATAGGTGGATCTTACATGTTTAGTGTATGACTGGAATATATAAAATTTCTGAAAATATGGTTAAAGAACTATATTCCTTTCTCATTCATCAAAAAGCTAATGAATACAAAAAATTTTAACTGAAATGTGACTTTTTAATTTCCATATGTGACTATTTCCTAAGCTAAGGCAAAGACAAAACACAGCACATTTTTTTTATGATTAGTGAAATGCATTACAATTTTATCTGAATTACCTCTGTAATTCCTGTGCCCCACTCTATCACATTCTCATTTAAAGACAGTTGTTGACTATGTAGAACATGAGGCAGGGGGGAAACAGTCCTACTTTCATTGTAAGTCTAAGATCCTCTGAAAGATTCCAAAAGTTGAGAATGTCATATTCCGCAGCCAGTTTCCTTTGCTTATCCATGTTCACTTGGCCTCCAGCAGGATTGGTACATTGAAGTTCCTTCAGAAAGTGGTGCAACTATAAGAGATGCGTAATTCTATAAATAACTGGACCCCATGATTAATGATCAGAACTACACCAGGGAAAGTCCTTGACTGTCTTTAGTCCCTGCTTTACAATGACAGTTTTGCACATGTCCAGTGAAGTAGAAAAAGTGAAAGGTATGGAAAAGTAACGTATCACAATGTTCCAAATATATCAATATCCATTAAAATGCTACAACAAGGCCCAGCTAAATATTGTTTAAAAACAGAAAATACTTCACCTATACAGTGAAAACTCCCCATGTCCGTTTTCTGTCTTATTATTTCCAGAGGACATACATGAAAAAGTAAAGTTTTCAATACAAACTCAATATATCCAATATAGTACTGGCTACCATTTAAATACATACATACGTATATTTACATAGTATGTAGAAGAATACAGTGTTTCCTGTTGTTTGCATAAAATCCCATGGGTAAAGTTTCAGATTTGTTTAGTTATAATCATTAGGTGGACAGTATGCTGACATCCTGTGGAATACAAAATATTTATCATGGCTCATGTCTAATTTCCCCCTTGGTAGTGTGTCCTTTTTCTGAATAACCATTTCTACTCAAATTGCTCCTTGACAATGAAATTGTTGCAGAATCTCTTGTTGTCTTGGATAAAATATTCTAAACTGTGTCATTTGCACATTTGTGGAACCCCTCAAGGTAAACACATTGGTGGCAGTATCTGCCAGCCAATGCAAGAGCCATTACCTTCCAGTGGGGAAATCCCTCCAGTTCTCCAATCTTGCTTGATTGCATCTGAACTTGTTGAAGAAGTGTCTTGTGGAAAGCATAGGCTATAGCATACACAGCATTGTAGATATCATAATTCTCATTGCTCATGGCAGGGTCAAAACGACTCACAGGAAGATACAAGAGAGAAGCATTGGGTGGGCGTTTCTTCAGTGTACAATCAAAATTAGACAAAGTTCAGTCAAAGTTCATGGACCAAAATATAGACAGGTAAATATCTTCTGGGTATTTAGAAGGGGAAGCTGTCTGGATGAAAGCTTTAAAACCAGAAATCTCCTCAAGCTGGTGTGAGAAAATTAGTGTACCATGGAAAGGGTCAATTATGAAATTTTCCTCAAAGGTGGCAAAATGCCATTGTGAGTTTGTGACCCAGACTCTCCATGTCACTAAATATTACCCAGTGTAAAATCTAACATCACTTACTCTGTTAGTATCAAAGTAGATGATAATAACCCTTGCTGGTGATGTTTCTCTGGTCCATAAATCACATGTTGGTCGATTTCATAAATATCACATGGCACTGTTTGAGATCATTTTTACAAATGCTACACAGATTCTACTCCTGTCCATGTCTTCCCTTAAGTCTGAGAGAAATGGAAGACCTTTCTCACTCTCTGAAATGACCACTCCCAACCATGTCCAGCTAAAATTAAGCATCAATCAGACCATGCCAAAAGCTAGAGATGTGTCTTTGGGAGCTGTCTGATAAAGAGAGGGAAACTGACCATTGTCACTGAGAATAGGGTCAAAAGAGCCATAGGTCAGCTACAAAGAAAAGAAATCTGAAAGTGAAATAATGAAGAGTTTGGTATAAATTACAATCTCAGATTTGAAAGGCATTAATCAAGAGCTGGAAGTTATAGAAGGGGATATTTATACATTCAACTTTGTAATTGTGTCACTGTTTAAGAGCCTTTCAGAAAATAATTAATTAGATGCAGGAAGGGAAATATCTTTGTCTAACTTCTCGGTTTTCCTCATTATTGTAGACAATTAAAATACATGTGACCTACCCAAATTCTTTGTACTCACTGTTTTAGATTATATATCTTTCTTATTTTCTTTTTTATCTTTCTTATTAATACATATTTGTCATTTGATCATAGGTATTTTTTTCTGTACTTGATCTATCTCTATTCTTTTTCCCAATTGCCCTCCCTACCCTTCAACCCCTCCTTCTTCTCATTTCAAAAAATTTTGTTTCCATTTTGTTCTTTCAGTCTTGTTCTTTTTCCCTTCCTTCACTTCCTTCTTCCCCTTCCTCCTCCCTTGTTCCCTTCACATTTGAACATTTTCTTCCTACTTCCCAAAAATCTATCATGTATTTTTGTCCTTATTTACACTTTTGTTTCTCACACAGGAGAAACAATATGATATTTAAACATATCTATCTGATTTATTTCACTGAAAATTATGGTCTCAAAGTGCATCCGTTTACCTTAAAATGTCTCAAGTTCAATCCTTTCTGTGGCAGAGTAGTACTCCAGAGTAGATTTTTAAAAAATCGTCTTTATCCATTCATCCCTTGACTGTTTCCAAGATTTAGCTATTACAAATCATGCTGCTGTAAATATTAGTGTCCACATTTTGCTGTGGTATGAGGCTTTTACCTCTTTAGGGAAGATACTAAAAAGGGAAATAGCTGGGTCAAATGAAACCTCTAGTTTTAGTTTTTGTTGGTTTTTTTTTTAGTTTGACAAAATTTATTGGTTATTTTAGTAAGGACATTCATCTCAGCCATTTCTCTCATCTTGACCTTAGATTAGTATTTCATTTGGGTCAAGAAAAGAGTCTGTAGGAGAGGGATGTTATTTTATTTATTTAATTTTATTTTTTTGGTACTGGGGTTTGAACTTGGGACCTTGTGCTTGTGAGGCAGGCACCGGAACCACTGAGCTACATCCCTGCCCCAGGGATGTTATTTTAACAAACAGTAAAATGGACAAAAATGAACAGTTTGCCTACAAAAAAGTAAAGTTGAAGTTAAATTCATGAATCTTGGTATAATTAAATCATGTGAGAACTAGTAGTTCTATATACATTTCCATTGTTTTACTTGGAGCTTAATCTAAACTTTAATGTAAAAGAACAACTTATTAGGCATATGTGCAGGTTTCTTCTCTGGAGTTACTATTAACAAAGATCAGCAAGTGACTACCATTAATAAAATACTCTGAAGCTGCCTCCAAATTTAACATTGTAGGCATTCTGAAGGAAATCACTGTACCATTTTTCTTTTGTCTGTGACTATGCTTTCAAAGATGTGTTTAACTGTCACTTTAAAAAAGTCCATATACAATACAAAAATACAAAACAAAACACAAATCTAACAGTATACATGATGAACAATTCTATAAAATGTGTTTGAAGATGCATTTTCTTTCATTTTCAGTACCTACAATATGCCCAGGCCACTGGGCAGTATGTATACACTTAAAATAAACCATATAATTGTTCTAATAAGAAATCCGGTAGTGAGTTCAATTCAGATTGGATTTAACAACTTAGTAATGTAAATGTGTAGACAAAGTTACAGAAAATGCATCTTATTGTCTTCCATCTTCTACAATGTTAAAATTTTTTTTGGTGTTTATACCTTTAAAAAAAACCCAGCCAAATACTTAATCAGTGTGTACATTTAGATTTTTGGTGGTGGTTTTTATTTTAAAAGAAACAGCTTCCTTATAATTTGCTTCAAGTTCTGGTGGAAATGCTTACAAGAATTAGCTAATAAACAAAAACCAAGAGAAGCGCATTCAAAATACTGATTTACTTTGGTAGCAAATGGCTGTTCTTTGAAGACTAATGAAGGTAGACAAGACCATTAAAGTGAAATGGGCTATTTCAAATACAATACTTCACATAGAAATTTTTTTAAAAAATTATTTTAGTAAAAGAGCTAAGCATCTGTATCCACTGATAGCAATTCAATACCTAGTAATATGATAACAAAAACAAATGCCCATAAGGAAAAAAACTTTTAATTTTATCTAAATTTACTTTCAGTCAATAGTCCAGCAACATTTTCCTTTCAATACAATACTCCCCCTTTCTCTATAAGGCTGTTCCTGGGAGCTAGACAGTCAGTTTAGGTAATGATGGAGTTCATTTAGGAGTAACTGCTGACAGTTTTAAGTAGTTATTTTTTGCTTCCCTCTTAATGTGCTAATAGTTGTGTCTAAAAAAATATGCAATTCTTAAAAAGGTACCATTTCTGATTTCTTTATTATCTGTAACCTTTAGGAACTAATCACATGAAACTACAAAATTAGCAAATGTCTTGAAATCTGTATATAAAACAAAAATTAACTCTAATTTCAAACTCTCACTTACTAGTGTACCACTCAATCTTTAAAAAAAAGAAAAAGAAAAAGAAAAAGAGGCTCCAAATGTACTCTTATACCATTTTAAAAAAGGAAACTGTTCCTTTTAACTTTACACCCACCCCACACCCCAATTCAAAACACATGATTTAATTTTCTTGGTCATGGACATTTCCAAGATGAGATTTTATATTTCGTTCCCATAGCTTCTGGTTATCAGAAAACCCATGCTTTCCTTTATTGAAAGTTTGGTCCAGTTGATGTTGGTGTATCCCTTCCAATATTCTTCATCCTCATCTTTGCTTCTGGAGGCATTTCCTCTGGTTCACTATCTTCATATTCATTAAAAGCTGCTGCTACTGAAAGGGTTTTTGGAGCAGGAGTTGGAACAGTTTCTTCAGGCTTACTTGATCCAAGTTTGATGGATATAGCTGATGCTTTCTTTGTTGTCTGACTACCTATGGCAAATCCAAACTTGGAGATCTTTGTAGGCTTTTTTGGGAGGTCTGCAGCTTCTTCAGCTGATTGCTTCTCAGTGCTGCAACTGGAACTTTCTCCTCTATTATTGGAAGAAATAATCTTAGTTTTCACAGATTTTTCTGCTTCTTCAGGTCCTGGTGAAGTTGAAACAACTTACCAAGATGAGCTATTTTTACTGAGCAGATTGATGGGAGCAGCAACCTCAAAAAACATTGTTATAAGGAAGATACCTCTGCAGTTGTCACCTACTGACCCAAGTCTCTTCCACTGTTAGAGTATATAGCAGGAACTGAGGTTCTGTGTCAGTAGAAGAGGTTTCCATGAGTTAACTCCGGCGGCTCCAGGTTGCTTCAGCTTCTCAGAGTTCTCCTCTCCCCCATTTCCATCCACCATTTTTCCAGCTGTGGCCTCCCCTGCAGCCACGCCAAGGACTGTTTTAGTTTTTTTGTAAAATCTACATACTTATTTCCACAGTGGTTATACCACCAATGAGTTACAAATTAAATTAAAGAAGAAATTAGAAAGTGTCTTACCTTTCTTGTTGCTGAGACAAAATACCTGACATCCAATTTTTTTTTTTTTTATTTTGGTACCGGGGATCGAACTTGGGTCCTTGACATCCAATGTTAAAGGGGGAAAAGTTTGTTTAGCTCAAAGTTTGTAGAGGTTTCAGGACATAATTTCCTGGCTTCAAGGCATCATGGCATGGCAGAGAGGCAAATGTTCATGCCAGTGGAAGACAACCAGGACTTTAACAGCATCTTTCTTCCACTTTTGTATTCTTTCTAAGCTACTGGGATTAGGGCAGTGCCAAATCATTCAGTGGTCTGATTTAGTAATCACACTCCTTAATCCTAGTATCACACAGTCTAGATTCAGCCACCTGTGAAAAATCCTGATGACTGCATGAAGTTTTGGAGGGGGCCATCTAGACAAAACCATAATAAACAATTTCTACAATTGAATGATGATGCCAACACAACATATTGGAACTTATGTGACACAGTGAAAGCAGTACTATGAGGAAAATTTATACCAGTGAATTCCCACATCAGAAAAAGCTGAGCAAGCTCAAGTAACCTAATGTTGAACCTCAAGCTTCTAGGAAAAGAAGAGCAAATTAAAACCAAAATATTTATGAGGGAAGAAATTATAAAGATCTGAGCAGAAATTAATGCAACTGGGACTAAGAAAACAATACAACAAATCAATGAATCAAAGAATTAGTTCTTTGAAAAGTTAAAAAAAATAGACAAACCCTTAGCCACTCTCATTAAAAAAGGAAAGAAAAGACTCAAATCCATGCAATTGGGAAGGAAAAATGTCAAACCAAAATGGATCCTGTAGAAATCTAGATTTTCAATACCTACTTTGAGAATCAGCACTGTAAGAAAGGCAGAGAACAAATGGATAGATTCCTAGATACATATGAATTACCAAAGCTGAATCAAGAAGATACAAAAATTCTAAATAACCTAATATCAGTTAAAGAAACTGACCAAGTAATTAAAAAAACACTATCAACTATGAAAAGCCCAAATGCTTATGGATTTACTGCTGAATTCTACAAGAACTTTAGAGATCTAATGCCATGACTCTTCAAACTCTAAGGAAATTGTAAGGGAAGTAATACTCCCAAAGCCATCCCTAGATGCAAGTTTTACCCTGATACCAAAACCAGAGAAGAATCCAACCAAAAAGAGAACTACAGGCCAATCTCCCTAATGAATATAGACACAAAAATCCTCAATAAGATACTGGCAAACACATTGCAGCAAATCATCAAGAAGCTTATATATCATGACTAAGTAGAATTCATCCCAGATATGCAGGGATCATTCAGCCTATGCAAATCAATAAATACAATATAACATCGACAGAACAAAGATTAAAAATTTCATGATCATCTCAATAGATTCAGAAAAACAGTGGACAAAGTCCAGCATCGCTTCATTACAAAAACTGTACAGAGAATAGAAATATAAGGTCTTTATCTCAATCTGATAAAAGCCATCTATGACAAACCAACTTGCCACACCATATTATATGGTTAAAAACTGAAAGCTTTCACTTTAAAATCAGGAATAAGTCAAGGATCCCCATTATCAATACTCTTGTTCACTATAGTTCTGTAGACACTAGCCAGAAAAATAAGACAAGAGAAAGAAGTAAAAGGAATACGGATAGAAAAGGAAAGTTAAATTATTGTTATTTGTTGATGACATGATACTCTACATAGAAGACCCTGAAGCCTCCAACAAAGGACTCCTAGAATTAATAACCAAAAGCCAGCATAGCAGGACACAAAATCAACATTCAAAAATCAATATCATTCCTGAACCCAAAACTAACTGAGAGAGAAATTAGAGAAACTACACATTTCACAATAGGATCAAGTAATGTGAAATATTTAGGAATCAATTTAACAACAGAAGTGAAAGACTTATACATTGTAAATTACAGGGCTAGAGATTTAGCTCAGTGGTTCTGTTGCCTGCCTTGCAAGTGCAAGGTCCTGAGTTCAATCTCTGGTACCCAAACAAAACAAAACAAAAATCCCAAACCTCAACAAAAAACAACATTGTAAATTACAATACTGTTAAGGATTGACACAATTGATTGATACAATCAACATGGATATCAGAAAATAGAAAAATGTCTCCTATTCTTGAACAGGTAGAACCAATATAGTGAAAATAGCCACACTTCCAAAACAGGTGTGCAGGTTTAATGCAATACCAATCAGAATACCAGCAACATACCTCACAGAACTAGAGAAAACCAACCTAAAATTTGTATGGAACCAGAAGAGATACAGAAAAACAAAGCAATTCTGGGGGGAAAAAAGCAAGGGAAAGGGCATTAAAATCCCCAGGTTGATGTCATATTATAAAGCCACTGTGGGGAAAACAGCATTATAATGGCAAAAAAGCAGATCTGAGGATCAATGGAACACAATAGAAGATGGAAGAACAACTTCCAAGCACATGAAGCTACCTTATCTTTGTCAAAGGTGCCAAACACCTTTGCTGGAAGAAAGATAGCTTCTTGAATAAGTGGTGGTATGAAACTGGCTTTCCACAGCCGAAAGATTAAAACTAGACCCATACCTCTCACTATGTACTAAACTAAAATAAAAATGGACCAAAGATCTAAATATTAAAGAAGAAACACTTATTAATCTTCTGGAAGATAAAATAGGTAAAACTCTTGTAGACATGGATGTAAGCAAAAACTTTCTGAACAAAACCCCAGATGCACAGGAAATACTACAGGATCATCAACTGGGATTTCATAGTAAAAAGCATTTGCACAGCAAAAAAAAAAAAATGAACAGAGGGAAGAGGCAACCCACAGCAATGAAATACAATTTTACCAGCTAGTTCTTAGAATAAGAACTTTTATCTAGAATATGTAAAGAACTCAAAAAACTCAGAAGACACAAATTTAGAGAACCAATCAAAAATGGGGATGTGAAATGAATAGACACTTCTCAGATAAAGAAGTTCAGACAATAAATATATGTATGAAAACATGTTCAACAACACTGGTCTTATGAGAGATTCAAATTAAAACAACACTGATGTTGCATTTCACTCCAGATAGAATGACTGTCTTCAAAAAATGCAGATAAGACTATAGGGAAAAAGAAACCCTTCTGCACTGTTGGTAGATTATACATCTTGAGAGATGCTCAAACCCTAACTTATTTACTGTCTTTGAGTACCAGAGAGCAGCAACACAGGTGGCGAGGTTTTATCTCTTTCCTCCTACCCATCCTCACCTGTGGAAATTTGTAGAGTTCCAGTATTGTTCCAGTCTGTGCAGATATTTCTCATGTTGTTTACATAAGAACAGCTACAGACTTGCTCTCCCTCCTGCAGGTGTAATTGGGGACCTCGTCCTGCCCTGTGAGCAAAGTGAGGGAGCTCTCCAATGCCCTCCATTCACTGTGCTGGACATTGTGGAACTCATATCCCAGAGATATGTTGGGCAGAAAATGGGGGTTATTATTGATCTCTTCTATGGCAAAAACCAAGGCCAGAACATATTGGTAATTGCTGAGCTTAAACCTACAGAAAAAGCAGAAAGTTTCTTAAGAAAAAGATACAATGCATTATTAACTTTAAATCCATTACAGCAACTTTTATGCACATCTGTGTCCCTCCAAATTTCGTATGTTAAAGCTTCCTTAGCACTTAATATGATGTCACTACAAGGTTGATTTTTTTAGGTGTAATTAGATCTAGATAACACTATGAAGATGATTTTTTTTCTGAGAGTGGTTAGTGTTTTTCCAAGTGACAAGAGAGATCTTCCAATTTTTCCAGATGAGAACACATAGAACTGAAAGCCATTATCTATTAAGTTCTTAGTTCCTAAAATTATGGAAAGTAAATAACTGTAAAAACCACACTGTTTGTGGTATATTTTTATAAAAAAGCTTCAGGAAATATTCTGATGAAAGGTGAAGATTCAGTAGATGAATGCTTCCTTTGGAAGTGAAGGCTTCTATAGGGTGTAAGAATTTACAGCTCCAGCAAATAACATAACACAGGCTCAGAAAAGTTCTTCCTCAACATACGTGAAAGAAATTGTTCCCATTTATACAGAAAACTAAATTAAAAGTCTTATTAGGTGCTGGAGATGTAGGTCAGTGGTGCCACACCTGCCTGGCAAGCACAAGGTCCTGAGTTCAATCTCTGGTTCAATACCTGGCATGATACTTTACATAGAACAAAAATACTACAGAAGTCTCTGAGAACTAATAAACAAAGAAAACGTCAGGATACAGATTCAAAAGACAAACATCAATAGTATTCCTATCTTCAAGTTATACTACAAGCAACAATGACAAAAATGGCATGATATTGACACACAAATAGATGTATGGATGTATGGATCAGAATAGAGGCTACAGAAATGTTCCCCTGCACCTTCAGCTTCGTGATCTTTCACAAAGGGGCTGGTAACACACATTAAGGTAAAGATAGCCTGGTTAACAAATGGTGCTGGGAATATAGGCTGCCTACATGCAGAAGATCAAATCTGGATCCATATTGCTCACGATGTAATAAATAAAGTAAAAATTGATCAAATATTTAAACATTGCCATAGAAAAAATGAACTTACTGGAAGATAAAATAGGTTAAATGTTTGAAGTCACTTGTGTAGGTAAGGACTTTCTGAACAGAAATCTGATTACACAAGAAATAACCCTGAGAATCAATAGATGGGATTATATCAAATTAAAAATCTTCTGCATAGCAAAGGCAACAATCAACAGAGTGAAAAGACAACATAAAGAATGGAAAGATATTTTGCTATCTGTTCCTAATATAGAGGAGTAATATTTAGAATCAAAACATTTAGACCATCCAAAATAAAAGATTCAATCAAAAAAATGGGCAAGTGAAGTGAATGGACACATCTCAGAAGATGGGCAATAAACATGTGAAAAAAATGTTCAACATTTCTGGCCATTAGAGCCATGTAAATTAAAACAAGGCTAAGATTTCATCTTGTACCAGAAAGAATGTCAATCATCAAGAATTCAAAGAATAACAAATGTTTTGCACATTGTTGCTGGGAATGTAAACTAGTCCAACCACTATGGAAATCAGTATGGAAATTTTTCAAAGAACTAAAATTATAAATTAAATTTGACCCAGCTATTCCCTTTCTAAGTATCTCCCCCAAAGAGCTAAAGGCATCATATCACAGCAATACATGCATACAAATGTTTACAGAAGCACAATTAGTAATAGTTAAGTTCTGGACTCAGCCTGTATGTCTATCAATGGATGAAAGGATAAAGAGAATGTGATATCTCTATGTAATGGAATACTACACTACAATAAAAAGGTTGAACTAAAGATGTTTTTAGGAAAATAGGTATATCCGGAAAACATAATCTTAAGTAAAATAAAACAGGCACAAGAGCTGAAATACTGTATGGTAGTTATGATTTCAGAAAGACAAAGTACATATAAAAAGCAAAACAATGGAGTAATAGAAGGAAAATGGAACATAGATCTTTTGGAAATGAAGAGGAGTCCAGTTGAGAGAGGGCGAGTGGAGGGTTAGAGGAGAAGAGAAAGTAAAAAGATTTCACATATGTCAGATACTTGTACTAAACAACTACAATGAATGGAAACATTTGTTGTCATAAATTTGAACAGAATATAATAATAATGAAAATGGAGGTGGAGCATTTAGAGAAGGAGGGAGAGAAGTGGCTGGGAGAGAAGGGGAATCAAGATGTGTTATGTACATCTACCTCCCACACTCCCTAGGTTGAATGTAAACTTCATGTATAGCAAACATGAACTAATTGAAAATAAAAATAAAATTGACAAAAACAATAGTGTTCCTCTATGACAATTAGTTACAGATTGAGAATGAAATCAGGAAAACAATTTCATTCACAGCAGCTTCAAAAACATTAATTACCCAAGAATTATCCTAACCAACAAAGTGAAAATCTCTTCAACAAAACTATAGTACTCTGAAAACTGAAGATTAAAACAGAGATTAGAAAATGCAAAGACTTAACCTACTTCAGGAAAAGCAGAATCAATATTGTCAACATGGCTCTGTCACCAAAAGTAATCTGTTGATTTTCCATAATTTAACCAAAATACCAAAGCATTAGTTACAGAAATAGGAAAATCTATCCTAAAATTTATGTGGAACCAGAAGAGAGCCAGCATAGCTAAGCTAAACCTGAATGAAAAACAAAGCAAAGCAGATGATACATGTCCCTGATTTCAAAGCTAGAGTACATCGCCTGCCTTGCAAGTGGAAGGACCCGAGTTCAATTCCCTGTACCAAAAAAACCCCCCAAAAACCCCAAAATGAAAGCTAGAGTAATTCAAACTGTATGGTCCTGGAACAAAACTAGACATGCTGACCAATGGGTTACAATAAAAGGCAGAAACAGCCCCATGAAGCTCTAGCCATCTGGTCTTTGACATAGGGGAATAAAAAACCAAACACTGGAGAAAAATATCTTCTTTACCAAAGTGTGTTTGTAAAAGTGGTTATCCATTGCAGAAGAATGGTTCTAAACCCATATCTCTCACCCTGAGTTAAATCAAATAAAAATAGATCAAAGACTTAGATATACAAAGAGAAACACTGAAACTGCTAAAACGTAAAGTACGTAAACCCCTGCAAGATACAGGCACAGGCAAAGACTTTGTGAACAGACTCCCAATTGCACAAGAAATAATTCCAAGAATCAACAGTTGTGATGGTGTGACCATTTTGTACAGCAAAAAAGTACTAGCAAAAAAAGAAGAATTTTCTATACAGCAAAGGAAACAACACAGTGAGGGCATAGTTCTCAAAAAAAATTGCAGCTACTCCTTGGACAGAAGACTAATTTCTAGAATATATAAAAATACAAGAATATTACAACCTCCTAAAACTAAAGAACAAAACAAAAATGAAAACCTAAAGTGAATAGACATTTTAAGTGTACTTTTACATAAAATATTTCTGCTTGACAATTTCTGAAATGCAAATCAAAACAGCACTGCAATTTAATCTTATTCCAGTAAGAAAGGCTGGCATCATAAGTTCAAAAGAGCAAAAACAAAAAGAAGAAATGAAAGCTGGTGAGATTGTGGGGAAAAGGGAACCTTTCCACACAGACTGCAACAATCTAGCATGTACTGGAGTATAACTACTGTGAAAACCAGTAAGAAAACCTCTCAAGAAACTAAAAGTGTAAAATCCATTTGCTACAGCTATATGGCTCCTAAGTGTCTTCCTTAAATGGTTAAATTAATCATATTACAGTAATATATACATATTCCTGTTTATAGCAGCACAATTCACAATAACTAAATTATAGGAGTGGCCCCTATCCCAGTGCACAAATGAATAGGAAAAATATATGCTATATATACACAATGGAGTAGTAATCATAAATAATATTAACCTTGAGTCATTTTAATGAAAGTAAAGGCATCTTGAGTCCATGAAGCTAAGTGAAGTAAATCAGGCACAGAATGCTAATTATCACATGGTCTTTCTTATATGAGAAACCCAAAACATAAGTAATATAAAGACCAAAATAAAGAGAGAGAGTAGGAAACAAAGAGGTAGACTGGAGATGGGAAAGGGATCTAGAGAAAGGGAAAGAGTTGAGGGTGAAGGGGAAAATGCAGTAAAAGTGATCAAGATGGGATATGTGTATTTGTCAATTCCCCAAAGTGGACGGGATTGTAATGCATCACAAACATATACTAATAAAAATTTTAAAAGACACAAATACACTGAAATGAAAGAAATTTCAGAATAAACTTTGGCACTGGTAGCTGTGCTTATTCCACAGAACCCCTATTCTTTTCACATTTACTAAACTCTGGTGCGTAAGTCACTTCATGTTCAGAGATAATTACTTTTTGCCACATCTTTGCTATTTCGGCAAGAATGCAACAGTTTGTCCTTGTAATTTCTAAATTTTTCTCACGTTATCAGACTTGACAAAGAGCCTAGCTCAAGTTCACTCCCATGAATGGTCTCTCTGTGACTGAAGAGTGAATGAATCCCTACCTTCTTTTTGCAGGCCTGGGGATTTTACTCAGAGCCTGCCAAGTGCTCAGCCAAGTGGTTTAACCTAGAGCAACATCATCCGGCCATAATATGGATCCTTCAGCTGTGAAGCATAGGTTTCTATGTATCCCATAAATTGGACTGGTTGATTTTCTTTGGAAATATTCTGCTAATACACTGATTCCATGTTTTGTTTGAAACTGTAAAGTTATCATTTTCACTAGCGATTGTCTATATTTTCTTTTGTATGGAATAGAGGAGATGGAGCCCAGCAGATTGAACTACACACCCAGCAATTTGATTTTTATTTTGAGACAGGCTCTCAATTTGTCCAAACTCAGCTCAACTCTCAGTCCTGCTGCCTCAGGATCCCAAGCAGGTGGGGTTACAGACATTTGCCACAACATGAAGACACAAACGCCACATGTTTTTGAGATGATATAAAATAGAAGAGCACAATTAATATAACATATGATAATTTGAAATCGTATGCTTTTAAAAACTCAGTGTGCAATTTTCTCACTATTCCTAATCATGAATTTTTATTCAATTAGTTTTTCCAAGTTTATTTTAGTTTATACATGTATTTTGCAGTTCATTATGTTTTGGCACTTCAGGTGAGACAGGGACATTCTATTAATTGTATCAGGACATGGGTACAATACCTAATAATTACATTCACCCTGGGGAGCTGTTACATATGCACATCACAGTGACCATTTATGATTGCCCTAACCCTCCCCTGCCTCCAAACCTGCCCCGTCTTCATTTCCTCTTCCTTTCTCCACAAAGTCTGTGTTCAGGATTCCTGTCTTTTCTTTTGCTCATCAAGTCACTTATATTATAGGTTTATCATAAAAGAAAAACACATGATACTTAGCCTTCTGTGAGTGATTTGATTTAGTAAGAATTATGAACTCAAGTGGCATCTTTTTTCTTACAAATGACTCATTCTTGTTCTATATGAATGAATGCTACTCCATTGTTTATTTGATGAATATATCACATAATATATAGTTTTACTTGTAATTTTATGAAAGAGGTATATATAATATTATAATTATATTGATACAATTTTAAGGCATTTATTTAAATATACATGATTATAATTATTTATATATGTAAAACATACAAACATAAGGTATAATTTTATTTCAAAGGATCTTTGAAGATATGCACAAAAGTTCACCAAGATTTAGGTAGCCATGTACCTAGTCATTTCATTTTTCAGAATTTATTTTCTGTTTTTTATTTTTTATAGTATATGTTTGCAGTAAATGCAGTTAACATCTTGCAGATTAGATATATGTATATAACACAGTCCCTTTTTACATCCCCTTCTGCATCTCTTCCACCTCCCTCTCTGCTCTTCCAAATCCCCTTCTCTCATTTTCATTCTTGTAGACATTGTTAATGTTATCTCATTTTTATGACATATAATGTTTATATTCACTGAGGTTATTAGGTTCCTATACATGGCATACAAAGAAAACTACAATATTCTGAAAAAGAATTCACTTTTTAAATCAGAGACCAAAGATCAATATATCACTTTGGGCATCTGTTAAGGATTTATGTACTATCTTTCCAAGTTATATAATGTAAAAGTAAATGTCAACTTAAAAATTAAACATGAAGTGGCTAAAAATTGGATAAGAAGAGAGTAAAAGTATGTTAGTAATACAAGGTACAATACTATGTAGGGAAATGTCAAAGAACTATCATAGATATGGAGGATGAATTACAGTGGAATAGAGACAGACTAATCTTCAATTTAAGATGTATTTACACTAAGGGGCAAATACATAAAACTTTATTATGACTACATCATAATAATTGTGACTACCTTTTATGCATATATGGGCCACATTCTAAATTAAAATTAACAAACTTGTATTTTCCACTACAGTATTCATGTAAAGACAAAAATTTAAGATGATAGCATTTTATCCTAAAGATTTTTTCATTTTTAATAGAAATTAAAAGCTTCTCCTGAGTCCCTAAGATGCTGTTCATGTTAGACAGGCAGGCTGGCCCCTAAGTACTCCTGAAATTGCATATCTGTATATATTTTTTCAGTGACCATCAGTGTGTCTTTGAATTTTATGGAGGGAGCCACCTACTAAAGCAGGCAGGTTCCCTGATCTGGTGAATGTGGGAAACAGAGGGCAGGAGGGAGAGCAGGCAGCTTCCCCTCTTCCCCAGGAAGAGAAGCACTTTACTACACCATATAGGGTGCTAGGACAGCTGGTACAGATGGGAAAACCTTGCCTTCTGTCTTGACACAACTTTTCTCCTTGCCAGATACTGTTCACTTGTTCACCTGGGCAACTGGGTCTTTACTTTAGGGCCTCTGTGGTTTCCACATATTGCCCAATTTTATTCTGAATATTTCTAATATATATTGAAAAATAATCACCCTTGATGTCTGAACTGTTCTACATCCTACACTGTTCCTAGTTTGTTTTTTTTTTAATCACACTAGCTTATCATCACCTAGAGTCCTATTAGATTGGTTTAGAAAGGAATGACATTTGCCCAAATTTTTAGTTAGTAAAATTTTATCTAACATGGCCCAAATTGCTCTTTACCTCTAAACACATACTATTTCATGCAGCATTCAGAATCTAGCCCAATTCCTCTTCTGTAATGCAAAATCCCTTTATGGCAATTGCTACACCAATAGTTATGCCACAATTAGAAAAAATTTCAGCTGACCATCTTAAAAAATGACATGAACAATTTTTTACTTTACAAGTTTTTAAGACATTCATGTTTGTCTTTCCTGCTTCAACCATCCAAACTTCTGCCAATGTGAACCAGCTAAGGAAGATCACTCTGTAGCAACCACAGAATCAAAGTGTGTACATGGAACACATGGAAAAACAGCACTCAAACCCAGTTTTTAAAATATGGAAATAGAACAACTACATAAATGTAAGAAAGTGTGTAGGAATAAAAAAGATCAAAACATGGTATGAAAATATAAGATGGAACATAAATGGAAATCTGAGATGGGTAGTGTCACTTACATAGCAGGCAGAAGTCTCGATTCCTAACCCTGCCATCTCTGCTCTCAAGTGTGGGCAGTGTCCATAGCACCCTTGTGGTTGTCATATCTTAAAAAAGACACAACTATCCCTGCATTTAATTCCAGTTTCCTTTCTCATGGGAGCATAAGTTACCTTCTAGGATCTTCGGTCACTTTTTCTCACCCATTTGTTAACAGCAGCTTTATCTACACAATTCTTATTGATAATATTTGAAACAGAGGACATACGTGAAAAAGAATCAAGTTATCAGAGGTTAACTAAAAAAGAGCCAAGTTATGAAGGATAAAAATATCACAGTTTACTTATTTTTAAACCAGGGCTGAACTGGTGCTCCAGGGGGTGTAGCAGTCCCTGGCATTAAATAATCACTTAAAGATCACTTGAAAGAATAAGCAAGCATCTACACCATGAAGTCTGTCCAGCAAGTGGGGATTAAACAGATGTGAGATCTCAGTGGGGACAGCCTGAATTGTACCTAATGAAAGAAATGTGGACACACCCTGGACTCTGTTACAGAGATAATGCAATGTAGTCTCTTAGCAATGAGCTCTCTCCAGTGGCTGCCACTGTGTTTCCAGGCATTTTCCACCCTGCTATTCAAGCAGAAAATGAATGAATGAAAAACACTTACTGTGAGAAAAGAAGTAGTCCTTGTTAGGCCTCCAATGAGAGATACTGGAGAGATAGTTATGTGTATAAAGGAGGAAAAACCCACTAGCCACCACATCTGCATCCCTGTTCACACTTCTTTTCATTCTTGTAAAGCAACTGAAGTGATTCCAAGTACATACCAAGAGAGGGAGCTGCGACAGGAAGTTGGTATTAATCAAATGAGACATATTGGAAATTTCTGCAAATCTCTGTTTGAACTTTGAATGTGCAGTGCCATCCAGGAAAAGAACTATGTGCACATGTATGCATGTTGTGGCCTCGAGTGGACACACCAGTGACTCTCCCTTTAACCTGTAACTCTATCTACCCTGGGGCTCTGCATCTGATGTCCAGTGTCCAGATGACAAATACACATTGGAAAATATAGTAAAGCACCATTCTCTCCACCCCTACGAATAATGATTTCATCCAAGTACAATAATTGCATATTCCCATGGACTACTTCCTCTTGGGCAGATTTGGTCCCAAGCCTATACCAATGATCAATTTTCAGTAAAGCTATTTTGGATGATGCAAATGGATTGCACCAGAGAATTAAGTGTAAGGTATTTGGTGAAATGGTCTCAAAGTGCTCATGATCAGAGAAGTATACTTTATCATCATGCCCTCCCAAATGCAAGATACCTCAGTACAACCTCACACACCCAGGGTTCAGGATGGTCAGAGAACATTTCCTGGGTAGCCCATCCTTGTCTGCCTTACAATCACATGTGCTGAAATCCCACAGCTGCATGTGTTCCCTTCTGTGTGAAGAAAAATATCTATACTGAACTCAGGAATTCTAAGTTAGTAACTGAGGATATGTTAATAAATCAAGGAGGACTTCTGAATCACAAAATTTAAAGTCTTCCTCTACTTTTCACTTTGTTTAACCATGTGAATCACAGGGGTGACCATATTCTGACGACCCATTCCTACACTCACACCCTCAGTTTCCTTCACTATCAATACTTTTAATGATGACATTTTATGATGACATTTCTCACCATTTTCTAAAAGGGAGAAATCTGAGGACCACTCATGTATTTCCCAGCACAGGAAATATTGTAGACCAATGGTTACAGAGGGAGACACATAGCTCCAAATCTCATGGTTCTATGAGGCAGTGAAACTACTGTGTGATACTGTAATGCTGGCTATGAGTCAGTTTACTTTTGGCAAAATCTAAATGATGTATAACACAAAACTTGAACTCTAAGGTGAACCATTGATTTTATTAATATAAATCTATGATACTGATTTATGAATTGTGACATAAAATTAAATATAATGGTGACGGAGGAAAAGTGGATTTTTTGGGTGATCTCCTTAATATTTGTCAACTTCTATTGCTCTTAATATAAATTATATTCTTTTTAGAAAAACATATTTACCAAATGGGTATTCACTGGCCGGCCCTATGTTACCAATTGTAAGGGATCATACTGAAAAAATACACATTGTGTTTCAAAATTTTCTATGAAGATGTAATACCTCAATAATAATTTTTATATTTAGTAAGTACTAACATAAAGTAGAGGCTGGGATGGGCCTGTAGTAATGCATATTAATGCATTTTTCTGTCATGTGCAAGGTCCAAATTTTGACCCTTAGCTCCACAAAAGGATAAGACTACATGTATATGAATTGTGCATCGCAAGATGCACCCACTATACACACACACACATGAAAGTACAGCACAGTAGGCATTTCTAAATTCTTAGATAACCACACAAATTCCTGACCTCCTATATACAAATTCTCAGTGCCAGACTATCATTGTGGATTGCATTACAATTCAGGGTCCTTTTGCTGGGTGGACAGTGATGTCAATTCCTGGACTCTTCTGGTCAGTTACCACCACTTCTGTGGCTTCATATGGGGAAATGAGGAGAGACGAATCCCGGGCAGAGGACTGTTTTCCTGCTACAACTTAATACCTGATGATGTGAGGTGGCCTAAGGCTTGGTGATCTTATCTTCATCCTCTTTTATGTCCCCTATTGCAAAATAAAAATGTGAGATATTCTTGTTTGAGAGCAGGGTTGACAAAGGACAGAAGCCATTTGAAAACTTCATCAGATCTAAATTAACAGTTCAAATATTTGATTTTATATCATCACACACAATAATATATTTCATCATGTGACTATATTAATGAGAAATTAAAAACAAGTTCTTATTTTGTGTTTCTTCTTTACAATGAATCAATGAAAAAAGAGAATAACAAAAAAGTAGATTTTCTTAAGGTAGCTGGATACAAGGTCAACATTTAAAAAATAGCCTTATATACAAATAACAGACTCACTGAGAGAGAAATTAGGGAAACAATTCCTTTTACAATAGCATCCAAAAAATGAAATATCTAGGAATCAGTCTAACAAAGGATGCAAAAGACCTCTACATTGAAAACTACAGCACTCTGAAAACAATGATCAAAGAGGATATAAGAAAATGGAAAGACATCCCTTACTCCTGGGTAGGAAGAACCAATATAGTGAAAATGACCATACTTCCAAAACTTCTATATAGATTTAATTCAATGCCAATTGAAATCCCAACAATATATTTCACAGAATTAGAGAAAACAATCTAAAAATTCATTTGGAACAAGAAGAGACCTAGAATAGCAAAAGCAATTTGAGGCAACAGAGACGTGGCAGGGGTATCACAATTCCCTATACTACAAAGCTACTGTGATAAAGACAGCATGGTATTGGCAAAGAAACAGACCTGAGGATCAGTGGAATAGATTAGAAGATGCAGAAACAACTCCAGACATACTCAGCCACCTCATCTTTTACAAAGGAGCCAACCATCCACACTAGAGGAAAGAAAGCCTCTTTAATAAATGGTGTTGGAAAAACTGGATTTCAGCCTGCCAAAGACTAAAACTAGACCCATATCTAGCACCATGCACTAAACTAAGCTTGAAGTGGATTAAAGATCTAAATATTAAAACAGAAACACTAAACTTGCTGGAAGATAAATTAGGTAGAACTCTTGAAGACATTAGCATAAGAAAAGACTTTATGAACAAAACCTCAGTAGCATGGGAACTAGCACAAAGAATCAAAAACTGGGATCTCATCCTATTAAAAAGCTTCTGCACTGCAAAAGAAACCACCAACAGAGTTAAGAAACAACCTACAATGTGGGGAAAAAAATTTAGCAGCTGTACCTCAAAGGATATATAGAATAGAATATATACAGAATATATAAAGAACTGAAAAAATTCAGACCCCCAAATTTAACGACCCAATTCAAAAATGGGCATCTGAAATGAACAGACTTTTCTCACACAAAGAAGTAAAAGCAGCAAATAAACATGAAAAAATGTTCAACATCACTGATCATTCAAGAGGTGCAGATGAAAACAACACTGAGATTCCACCTCACCCCAGAAAAATGGTTGCTATCAAGAAAGCAACCAATAACAAATGCTGGCGGGGCTGTGGGGAGAAAGGAACCCTCCATTGTAGGTGGGAGTGCAGACTTGTGCAACCACTGTGGTAATCAGTATGGAGATACATCAAAGAACTAAAACTACAGGTCCCATTTGACCTAGCTATTCCCCTGCTGGTTATCTTCCCCAAAGAATTAAAAGATTCGTACCACAGTGATATATGTGCATCCATGTTTATAGCGGCACAATTTGTAATACCTAAAGCTTGGAAACAGCCCAAGTGCCCATCAAGTGGAAACTGGATAAAGACAATGTGTTTTTTTAAATAAAATGGAGTACTACTCAGCCATAAGAAATGAGAAATCAGCCACACCCTACCGAGGTCCCCAGTCAGGCGGAACAGAGGCCGGATCAGCCAGCTGCAGACAGGCAGGTCTGTGCTCACCCTGCCGAGGTCCTGAGTCACACTGAAGACGCCTAATCACCCCGCTGCAGACAGGCAGGTCTGTGCATGCCCCACCAAGGTTCTGAGTCATGCGGAAGACACTGAATCACCCTGCTGCAGACAGGCAGCCACCTGATTCCACGCTGCAGAGACACAGAGGACGCTGGACCACCAGACCAAGGTACTGAATCCCACTGTTCCCAGCCCAGAGTGTAGGGGCTTCTGAGCCGTTGTCTCACTGCTCCTGGTCCAGAGGAAGGGGCTTCCCGATCACCATCACTGCCGCTGCTCCCAGCCCAGAGGAAAGGGCTTTTGGGCCACTTTCTGTCCCGCTGCTCCTGGCCCAGAGGAAGGGGCTTCCAGGCCACCAACCCTGCCACCACTCCCGGCCCAGAGGGAGGGGCTTCTGAGCCACCACCCCACTGCTCCTTGTCCAGAGGAAGGTGTTTCTCAGCCACCATCACTCCTGCTGCTCCCAACCCAAAGGAAAGGGCTTTTGGGTCACCATTTCTACTGCTGCTCCTGGCCCCTGTCCCACCTCACCCAGCTTAGAGGAGGTAATTCGTGCAGGTGCTAACAGCCCCCGCCACAGTTGAAATGAGAAAACACGTAAATAAGTCTCAAAACCAGACTTTCAGATGACCTACGGCAACCTCAAAGGGAAATGAGATGGAACACTCTGATACTCAACCACCTGGACCCACTGAACTGGCAACAAAAGGGGATCTGGAAAAAATGAAATCAGAAATAATTTCTCAGATAACAGGAGAAATTGTGCCCCTAGTGCAAGACATGATTAATAAATCTAGAGAGGAGCTGAGGAACATGATGGAATCCCAACATAAGAAACAAATGGAATCCATAAAACAGATGCAAATAGATTTCCAGGACATGAAAAACTCCATTGAAAGTCTACACAGCAGAATGAGCCAATGTGAGGACAGAATTTCAGATATAGAAGATAAGATTGCAATTAGTGACCACGAAAAGAAAAATTGCTTCAAAATTATAAGGGAACATGAGAAATCAATCCAGCAGCTGCTAGATGATGCAAAAAAGAATAACATAAGACTGATTGGGCTCAATGAAGAAACAGGAGAGAATGCAGATGACATAAAAAATCTCTTCACAGAAATAATGGCAGAAAACTTCCCAAGCAGGAAAGAGCTTGACATACAGATAAGTGAGGCATATAGGACTCCAAATAGCCTTCATCAAAAAAAATCTACACATAGGCATATAATTGTTAAGATTCCAGAAACACAACAGAAGAACAAAGTTCTCCAAGCAGTCAGAGAAAAGAAACAAATCACATTCAAAGGAAAGCCCATCAGAATCACAGCAGACTTCTCAACACAAACCCTCAAGGCAAGAAGAGCTTGGAGTGACATATTCCAAGCCCTAAAAGAAAACAGCCTCCAACCCAGATTGATGTGCCCAGAAAAACTATCTTTCAAAATTGAAGGAGAAATAAGGTACTTTCATGACAAACAGCACCTTAGGAACTTCCTAAATACCAGCACTCCAAAGAATTTTACACAATATCCTAGGAACAGACATTGAGGATCACAACCCCAGGAAGCAAAGCAGAATGAACCCATCTGGCATGACAAGAAATTAAATGGAAAGGGGGAGAACCCAACAAAAAGAAAAAGTCATGGCAATGACAAGTCAGTACATTTCAGTTATAACCATCAATGTTAATGGTCTCAATTCACCAATCAAAAGAAATAGACTGGCAGAATGGGTCAAGAAGCAAAATCCAACAATATGCTGCATACAAGAAACACACTTAATTCAAAAGGAAACTCATAGAGTGTAAATTAAAGGGTGGAAAACAATACTCCATGCGACAGGAACCTGAAAAAAAGCAGAAGTAGCTATCTTCTTGGAAGATCAAGTAGATTTCAAAGCAACACTGATTAAGAGAGATGAAGAAGGACACTACATCCTTGTAAAGGGAAGAATCCAAGAGGAAGAATTGACAATCATAAATATCTATGCACCAAACACTAGTGCACCCAACTATATAAAACAAATTCTAATGGACATGAAAAGTCATATATGCACTAATACAATTGTAGTGGGGGACCTCAACACCCACTGTCACAAATAGATAGATCAACTAGACTAAAAATAAGTAATGGAATACTAGAACTTAATCGAACTCTTGAACAAATGAACTTAACAGATGATTACAGAGTCTTCCACCCCACAAAATCAAAATACACATTCTTCTCAGCTGCACATGGGTCATTCTCCAAAATAGACCACATACTCACATATAGAATATGTTTAAGTGCAAAGGAATTGAAGTTATCCCCTGTGTATTATCAGATCATACTGCAATGAAATTGGAGATCCATACAAAAGAAACTCAAAAAATTTCATAAACATGTGGAAATTGAACAAGACACTTCTGAATAACCAATGGGCCCCTGAGGAAATTAAAGAAGAAATCAGACAGTTCCTTCAATTAAATGACAATGACAATACAACATATCGGAATCTATGGGACACAATGAAAGCAGTCTTACAAGGGAATTTCATAGCAGTGAATATGCATATTAGGAAAACAGAACAAACCCAATTAAACAATCTGATGCTGAACCTCAAGCTTCTAGAAAAGGAAGAGCAGGGCAACTCCAAAGCTCATACAAGGGAGGAAATTAGAAAGATCAGAGGAGAAATCAATGCAATGGAGACTAAGAGAATGGTACAAAAAATCAATGAAGCCAAGAGTTGGTTCTTTGAAAGAATCAACAAAATTGACAAACCTTTAGCCAACCTTGTCAGAAAAAGGAAAGAAATGACCCAATTCCATGCAATTAGGAATGAAAAGGGTGAAATGACAGCAGACCCAGCAGAAATCCAGAGGATCATCAAAACCTACTTCCAGAACCTATATGCCAATAAGATGGAAAACACAGAAGAAATGGTCAGATTCCTAGATATATATGAATTACCAAAGTTGAACGAAGAAGACCTAAAAATTCTGAACACCCCAATATCAACCAATCAAATTGAAAATGTAATTAAAAAATTATCAACTAAGAAAACCCCTGGCCCTGATGGCTTTAGTGCTGAATTCTACAAGACATTTAGAGAGGAACTGCTGCCACTACTGTTTAAACATGCATTTATGATAAAAAGCTTACCAAATATTGGAATAGATGATCTCTACCTCAAACTGATAGAAGCCATCTATGAAAAACCAACAGCCAATATCATACTAAATGGTCAAAAACTGAAATCTTTCACACCAAAATCAGGAACAACACAAGGATGTCCACTATCACCACTCTTGTTCAATAAAGTTCTGGAAACATCAGCCATGGCAATTAGACAAGAGAAAGAAATAAAAGGAATAAAGATAGGTAATGAAGAAGTCAAATTGTCATTATTTGCAGATGACATGATACTTTATATAGAAGACCCCAAGAACTCCACCAAAACTCTTCTAGACTTAATAACCAAATTCAGTAGAGTAGCTGTTTACAATTTCAACACACAAAATTAATAGCTTTCCTCTACATCTCTACCTCAGACTCACTGAGAGAGAAATAGGGCAAATAATTCCTTTCACAATACCATCCAAAAAACTGAAATACCTAGGAATCAACCTAACGAAACAAATCAAAGACCTCTTCTCTGAATACTACGGCACTCTGAAAAAGAGATTGAAGATGATATCAGAAAATGGACAGACATCCCCTGCTCCTATGTTGGGAGGATTAATATAGTGAAAATGGCTATACTTCCAAAACTGCTATATAGATTTCATGCAATTCCAATTGAGATCACAGCAGCATACTTCACAAACCTTGAGAAAGCAATCCAAAAATTCGTTTGGAACAAAAAGAGACCCAGAATAGCAAAAGCAATTCTAGGTAACAGAGACATGGCAGGGGGTATCACAATCCCCAACCTGCAACTATACTACAAAGCTACTGTGATAAAATCAGCATGGTACTGGCAAAGAGACTTGAAGACCAGTGGAACAGATTAGAAAATGCAGAAACAACACCAGACACACTCAGCCATCTCATCTTCGACAAAGGAGCCAAACACCCTCACTGGAGGAAAGATAGTCTCTTTAATAAATGGTGCTGGAGAAATTGGGCTTCAACTTGCCAAAGATTAAAACTAGCCCTCTATCTATCACCATGTACTAAACTACAATCAAAATGGATTAAAGATCTAAATATTAAAATAGAAACTCTGAACCAGTTGGAACAGAGGTTAGGTAGAACCCTTGAAGATATCAGTGTAGGAAAAGATTTTATGAACAAAACCTCAGTTGGCCGTGAACCAGCACAAACAATCAACAAGTGGGATCTCTTCCTATTAAAAGGCTTCTGCACAGAAAGAGAAACCACCAGCAGTGTGAAGAGACAACCTACAATGTGGGAAAATATCTTCACCTGCTCTTTCTCAGACAAAGGTCTACTATCTTGAATCTATAAAGAACTTAAAAAGATCAGACCTCCCAAATTTAAAGACCCAATCCGAAAATGGCCATCTGAAATGAACAGACATTTCTCAGACCAAGAAGTAGAAATAGCAAATAAATACATGAAAAAATGTTCAACATCAGTGGTCATTCGAGAGAGGCAAATGAAAACAATGCTGAGATTCCACTTTACTCCAGAAAGAATGGCTGCTGTCATGAAATCAACCAATAACAAATGCTGGCGGGGCTGTGGGGAAAGAGCAACCCTGCTCCACTGCTGGTGAGACTGCAGACTGGTGCAAGTACTGTGGAAATCAGTATGGAGATACCTCAAAAAACTAGGTCTGGCTGTCCCATTTGACCCCGCTATTCCACTGCTGGGGATCTTCCTCAAAGAATTAAGGAATCGTACCACAGTGATATATGTGCACTCATGTTCATAGCAGTGCAGTTTGTAATAGCTAAAACTTGGAAACAGCCCAAATGCCCATCAACTGGAGACTGTATAAAGAAAATGTGGTTTTTTAATAATATGGAGTACTACTCAGCCATAAAAAATGAGAAATTTGAGACATTTATAGCTAAGTGGGTGCACATTCAGGCAATACTCTTAAGTGAAATAAATAGGACACACATGTGTAAATATCGAATAGTTTCTCTGGTGTGAGAAACTGAAAGCATGAATAAAGACTAAATGTATAATAGGTAATGTGTAATAGGAAGAAAAGGGTCTAAGGGGAAGGAAGTGGGAGGGCTATAGGACAGGATAGAAGGGAATGGGATTAATATGAGAAAATGGAAAAATAGGAACAAAGTCTCTGTAAATAGGGAGGAATGGAGGAGTTGAAGGGAGAGCTGGGCAAGGATGAAAAAGAAGAACGAAGAGAGACAATGTAAAGGTGCAAATTTCTAATGATGAATGTCTTTTTATTGTATACCTGAAATGTACCAATTATTAGAATGAATAATCGATAATGTAAAATAGGAAGAAAAGGTTCAAAGGTGGAAGGGTAGTGGGAGGGGCAGGGGAAAAGAAAGAATGGAAAGGAAAAAATGATGAGAAATGGAAAAAATGCAAATAAAGTCTTTTTAAATAGTGAAGGGTGGAGGGCGTGAAGGGAGGGCTAGGAATGGGGAAAAAATAAGAACCAAGATGCATTTTATAAAGGTACAATTCCCAATGAGAAATGTAATTGTGTTTTATACCTACAATGTACCAATAAAAGAATTTAATACAAAAAAAAGAAATGAGAAATCAGAGACATTTATAGCTAAATAGATGCACATTTTGATGATATAGTTAAGTGGAATAAATAGGGCACACATGTGTAAATACCAAACAGTTTCTCTAGTGTGAGAAACTGAAAGTGTAAATAAGGATTAAGATGATTAAAATGAATAATTGATAATTTGAATTAGAAAGAAAAGGTCCAAATTTGTAGGGGTGGTGGGAGGGGAAGTGGAAAGGAAAGAAGGGAAAGGAAAAATTATGAGAAAAGGTAAAAATGGAAACAAAGTCATTGTAAATAGGGAAGGGAGCACAGGGAATGGGGAAAAAATAAGAACCAAGATACATCATGTACAGGTACAAACACCCAATGATAGGTGTAAATGAATTGTATACCTAAAATGTACCAATAAAAGAATTTAAGCAAAAAAACAGTAGATTTTCATTTACATATTCTATTGTGCTTGAAATATTTTACAAAGATGCATACATCTCTAGGGACACATTAATACCTAGAAATAGAAGTAGTCCAAATAAAACCAATCAACCTGGTTATATGTTCCATAATATTAAGAATATTGTGGACATTTGTTACAATATGGCTTTACCTCCTCCCAATTTTCTAGGCTTTGCACTGTGGGTTTTGTTCGTTGAGCCTGAGCTCGTATCAATTTTATGTGGTTTCCTTTTCAGGTGTCTGGAATTTCTTAGATGCCATGTGAGAATAGATGACTTTGTGTTTAATGCAATTTATTGTTATTTAGCATTTGGTAATTTGCCAAATGATGCTTTCTTTCTAAAATTTGGCTTGGCCAGTTGGCTTGCCCTCTCAGAAACCATCGATAATTGGAATGGATAAATTGGTTTGTTCTTAACGAGACCTTTTCAATGTGTCAGTCATAATACTGTACACTTTTTCTTCACAACAAGCAGATATACTGCTTTTTGGGGAGGTTAAAATCAAGATGAACATAGAGAAAAATAATATCATTCATTTTCATTCAGTTTAACCTGGACATTGATTATTCCCCAACTGCATCATTCACACACAATGTGAGGTCCATGCTGAGGACAAGGGAAATGGCACAGGATTGAGAGTTCAGAACATACTAATGAATGATTCAGATAAAGATGGACTGCCTTTCTACAAATGTCAGCAGTGAGAAAACCCATCAGTAAGCTGGTAATAATTAATTTAGAATGGTCACAAAATTTTATATGTATAGCACCAGAAAGTAAATAGTTTAGTTTTGAAGATCATGTGGCCTCTATTGCATCTGCTCCCTCTGCCGCTGTACAAGAAATACAGCCACAGTGAATAGGCATATAAATTTGAGACCAGCCTAGACACCATAATGAGAATCTACTTCAGGAAAAGAAAAAATAGTATGATGGCTTTTCAACAGATGGTGTTATCCTTGTGTATGGGACCCTAGAAGGCATGGTATATCACAAAAAACCCACTACAATGCAAGTCCTTGGAAAAGAAATTGAAAATGCATATACATGTGGCAATTGCAATGACCAAAGTTACCCAAGAAGCATTTCATAGTGTTTTTAAAAATTAATTTTTGGGTACATTTTAGGTATACAATATAATGACATTCATCGTTGGAAATTTGCACCTTTACATAATGTCTATTGGTTCTTATTTTTTCCCTATTCCACTGCCTTCCCTTAAACCCCTCAATCCTTCATTATTTACAAAGACTTTGTTTCCTTTTTTCCATTTTCTCATATTAATCCCATTCCCTTCTCTCCTTTCCCCTACCCCTCCCACTTCCCCTTACCTTTTGTCACTTTTCTTCCTATTTCACATTATCTATTATAACTTTTATACTTTACTTGCAATTTCAGTTTCTCACACTAGAGAAACTATTCAATATTTACAGTGTCCCATTTATTTCACTCAAGAGTATCAACTCAATGTCCATCCATTTAGCTAAAATGTCTCTAATTTCTTCTTTTTTATGGCTGAATAGTGCTCCATTTTATTAAAAAATGCATTTTCTTTATCCAGTCTCCAGTTGATGAACAATTGGGCTGCTTCCAAGTTTTAGCTATTACAAATTGTGCTGCTATGAAAATAGGTGCATATATATCACTGTGGTATGATTTTTTTAATTCTTTGGGGAAGACACCCAGCAGGGAAATAGCTGGGTCCAATGGGACATCCAGTCCTAGTTCTTTGAGGTTTCTCCCTACTGATTTCCAGAGTGGTTGCACCAGTCTACACTCCCACCAGCAGTGGAGCAGGGTTCCTTTTTACCCACAGCCCTGCCAGCATGTTACTGGTTGATTTCATGATAGCAGCCATTCTTTCTGGAGTGAGGTGGAATTTCAGCATTGTTTTCATTTGAACCTCTCAAATTACCACTGATGTTGAATATTTTTTCTTGTTTATTTGCCATTTCCACTTTTTTGTGTCTCTTCATTTCAGATGCCCATTCTTGGATTGGGTCTTTAAATTTGGGAGGTCTCTTTGTTTAAAAGAAATTTACATATTCTAGATAGTAGGACTTTGTCTGAGGAACAGCTGGCAAACATTTTTTCCCACATTGTGGGTTGTCTCTTCACATTGTTGGTTTCTCTTGCTGTGTGGAAGCTTTTTAAGAAGAAATCCAACTTGTTGATTGTTTGTGCTAGTTTATGAGCGGCTAAGGTTTTGTTCATAAAATCTTTTCCTACACCAATGTCTTCAAGAGTCCTACCTAATCTCTGTTCCAGCTGATTCAGCATTTCTATTTTAATATTTAGATCTTTATTCCATTTTTATTTTAGTTTAGTGCATGGTGAGAGATATAGGGCTAGTTTTAATCTTTGGCAAGTTGAAACCCAATTTTTCCAGCACCATTTGTTAAAGAGGCTATCTTTCCTCCAGTGAGGGTATTTGGCTCCTTTGTTGAAGATGAGGTGGCTGAGTGTGTCTGGGGTTGTTTCTGCATCTTCTAATCTCTTTCACTGGTCCTCAGGTCTGTTTCTTTGCCAGTACCATCTGTTTTTATCACAGTAGCTTTGTAGTATAATTTCAAGTTGAGGGTTGTGATACCCCCTGCCATGTCTCTGTTGCCTCAAATTGCTTTTGGTATTCTATGTCTCTTCTTGTTCCAAATGAATTTTTGGATTGTTTTCTCAAGTTCCATGTAGTATCCTGCTGGAATTTCAATTTGAATTGCATTAAATCTATGTAGCAGTTTTAGAAGTATGGCCATTGTCACTGTGTTGGTTCTTCCTACCGAGGAACAAGGGATGTCTTCCCATTTTCTGATATCGTCTTCAATCTCACTTTTCAGAGTGCTATAGTTTTCAGAGAAGAGCTCTTTGATTTCTTTTGTCAGGTTGATACCTAGGTATTTCAGTTTTTTAGATGCTGTTGTGAAAGGAATTGTTTGCCCTATTTCTCTCTCACTGAGTCTATTGTTTGTGTAGAGGAAAGCTATTGATTTTTGTGTGTTGACCTTGTAACCAGCAGCTTTACTGAATTTGGCTATTAAGTCTAGAAGACTTTTGGAGGAGTTTTTGGGGTCTTCTATATAGAGTATCATGTCATCTGCAAATAATGAGAATTTGAGTTCTTCATTTCCTATCTTTATTCCTTTTCTTTCTCTTGTATAACTGCCATAGCTAGTGTTTCCAAAACTATGTTGAACAGGAGTGGTGATAGTGTACATCCTTGTCTTGTTCCTGATTTTAGTGTGAAGGATTTCAGTTTTTGACCCATTAGTATGATATTGGCTCTTGGTTTTTCATAGATGGCTTTCATCATATTGAGGTAGAGACCATCTATTCCTATTTTTTGTAGGGTTTTTATCATAAATACATGTTGGATTTTGTCAAATGCTTTTTCTGCATCTATTGAGATGATCATATGTTTTTTATCCTTTGTTCTATTAATATAGAGTATTACATTGATTGATTTGCAAATGTTGAACCATCCCTCATCCCTGGGATGAATCCCACTTGGTCAGGTTGTATGATCTTCCTGATGATCTTATGCATACTATTTGCCAGTATCTTAGTAATATTTAATATTAGGATTTTTGCATCTATGTTCATCAGTGAGATTGGACTATAGTTCTCTTTTTCACTTGGGTCTTTCTGTGTTTCAGGGATCAAGGTGATGCTTGCTTCTGGGAATGAATTTGGGAGTATTGCTTCCTTTTCAATTTCACTGAAGATTTTAAACAGTAGTGGCAGTAGTTCCTCTCTAAATGTCTTGTAGAATTCAGCAGTGAAGCCATCAAGACCCAGGCTTTTCTTAGTTGGTAAGCTTTTAATTATGTTTTCTGTTTCATTGATTGATAGTGGATTGTTTAAATTTTTAGGTCTTCTTCATTCAACTTTGTTAATTCATACTTATCTAGGAATCTGTCCATTTCTTCTGTGTTTTCCAACTTATTGACGTATAGGTTCTCAAAGTAGGTATTGATCATCCTCTGGATTTCTGCTGAATCCATTGTAATTTCTTCCTTTTCATTCCTAATTGCATGGGTTTCAGCCTTTTTTGTCCTTTTTCTGGTAAGTTTAGCTAAGGGTTTCTCAGTTTCGTTCATTCTTTTGAAGAACCAAATCTTGGCTTCATTGATTTTTTGTATCATTCTCTTAGTCTCCATTGCATTGATTTCTGCTGTAATCTTTACAATTTTTTCCCTTGTATGAGCTTCGGGTTTGTCCTGCTCTTCTTTTTCTAGAAGTTTGAGGTTCAGCATCAGGTTATTTAATTGGGGTCATTCTGTTTTCCTAATATGATTATTCACTGCTATGAATTTCCCTCGTAAGACTTCTTTGTTTATGTCCCACAGATTCCACTATATTGTATTGTCCTTGTTGTTACATTGAAGAAACTCTCTGATTTCTTCTTTAATTTCCTCTGTGACCTATTGGTTATTTAGAAGTGTGTTGTTCAATTTCCATGTGTTTATGAAATTCTTGTAATTTCTTTTGCTATTGATTTTGAATTTCATCTCATTATGGTCTGATAATATACAGGGGTTAACTTCAATTCCTTTGCACTTACTTAATCATGTTCATTGAGCAACTATTTGGCCTATTTTGTACAACGACCCATGTGCAGCTGAAAAGCATGTGTATTTTGATTTTGTGGATGGAACACTCTGTAAACATCTATTAGGTTCATTTGTTCAAGAGTTTGAGTTCTAGTATTTCATTGTTTATTTTTTGTCTAGTTGATCTGTTTGTGCCAGTGGGGTACTGAGGTAGCCCACTACTATTGTCTTCATGCTTATATTATTTTTCCTGTCTCTTAGCATTTGTTTTATATAGTTGGGCACAGTAGTGTTTGGTGCGTATATATTTATGATTGTCATCTCTTCCTCTTGGATTATTTCCTTTAGAAGAATGTAGTGTCCTTCTTTGTCTCTCTTACTCAGTGTTGGTTTGAAATCCACTTGATCGGCAAAGAGGATAGCTACTCCTGCTTTTTTTGGGTTCCTGTCACATGGAGTATTGTTTTCCACCCTTTAATTTTCAGTCTATGAGTTTCTTTTTAAATTAATTTCATTTCTCCTATGCAGCATATTGTTGAATCTTGATTCTTGACCCATTCTGCCTGTCTATTTCTTTTGACTGGTGAATTGAGACCATTAACATTGATAGTTATAACTGGTACATATTGACATATCCTTGTCATGACTTTTTTTGTTGTTGGATTCTCCCCTTTACATTTAATTTCTTGTTGTGCCCAATGGATTCATTCTGCTGGGCTCCCTGGGGATGTGATCCTCATTGTCATTTCCTAGGATATTGTCTAAAATTTTTTGGAGTGCCAGTTTGGTATTCATGAAGTTCCTAAGGAGCTCTTTGTCATGAAAGTATCTTATTTCTCCATCAATTTTGAAAGATTGTTTTGCAGGGTACATCAATCTGTTTTGGAGGCTGTTTTCCTTTAGGGCTTGAAATACATTATTCCAAGCTCTTCTTGCCTTAAATGTTTGCATTGAGAAGTCTGCTGTGATTCTGATGGGCTTTCCTTTGTATGTGATTTGTTTCTTTTCTCTAACTGCTTGTAGAACTTTGATCTTCTGTTGGGTTTCTGGAATCTTAACTATTATATGACTATGTGTAGATTTGTTTTATCAAGGCTATTTGGAGTCCTATATGCCTCACTTATCTGTATGTCAAGTGCTTTTCCCCTGCTTGGGAAGTTTAATGCCATTACTTCTGTGAACAGTTTTTTTAATGTCATCCGCACTCTCTTCTGTTTCTTCATTGACTCCTATCAATCTTATGTTATTCTTCTTTGCTCTGTTTAGTAGCTGCTGGATCGATTTCTTGTGATCCCCTACAATTTTGAAGCAATTTTTGTTTTCCTCATCACTACTTGCAATCTTATCTTCTATATCTGAAATTCTGTCCTCACACTGGCTCATTTTGCTGCATAAACTTTTAATGGAGTTTTTAATCTCCTAGAAATCTGAAATATGTTTTTTGGATTCCATTTGTTTCCTGTGTTGGGATTCCATCATGTTTCTCTGCTCCTGTATTTTTTTCATCTGTGTCCTCTCTAGATTTATCAATCTTGTCTTGCAGTATGGGGACAATCTGTGCTGTTATCTGAGAAAGTATTCCTGATTTCATTTTTTTCCAGATTCTCTTTTGTTGCCAGTTCAGGGAGTCCAGGTTGGTGAGTATCAGATTGTTTCATCTTGTTTTCCTTTGGGAAAGGAGGTGGTGTTTTTGGTGATCTGGATATCTGGCTTTGAAAATTGTTTACATGTATTCTCATTTCAAAGGGATGGGACAGATGTGCTGCTGGCACCCGTGAGGCTCACCTAGCCCTCTGGGTTGGGGGCTGAGGTATGGGAGCTTGAAAGGCTCAGCTGCTTGGCAATGAGGGCCTCTGCTCCTCTGTGCTGGGGGCAATAGTATGGTGATCCAAAAGGCTCACCATCTTGGCACTGGGTGGTGCTGTGCTCCTCTGCACTGGGGGTGATGGTACAGCAACCAAAAGGCTTAGCTGCTCAGTGCTGGGGACCTCTGCTTCTCATTAATGGGGGTGGTGGTTAGATGGCCAAAAGGCTCATCTCCTTAGCACTGGGGGCCTCTGCTCTTCTGTTCTGGAGGTGGTGGTATTGCAGGCCAAAAGGGTCTCCTCCTCGGAGCTGGGTGGGGCTCTGCTCCTCTTCCATTTCACAATGTTAATAAATGTGTGGAAGCTCAGGACCACCACTTTGAGCACCTCTGATAATTGCACAAGCCAAAGGTAACTTGTATTAATCTTATGATACCTTGATGAATGTAGTATTAAAATATTTATACAAATTTTTCTTTTCCTAAAATGTGTATATATATTTTAACGCACTCTATATTTCACATATATCTGCAATTCATGCTTTGTAATTAAGCTATAATGAATGCCAACATTTTTAAAAATTACAGTAAAAACCACTTTGCTTTAATTTCTCCCCAACACTCCACTGCACTTGGAACACATTCATCTCATTGTTTTTGTCTCTTCCTAAAAGAGTCTCAGAAGGCCTCTTTTATGAATGTCTTTAATTGTACTGACCTGGCTGCCTCAATGTCCTGAATGGAATCAAAGTTTCCAATCTTTATCTTTTATGGTTATTTTTATTTGAGTAAAAGTCAGAATTGAAATCTTTTCTGTTTATATTAACAAGTTCTAAAAAACTCAGGAATAAATATGAGGAAAAAATATTGTGTAGAATAATTTTTGTTAATAAATGCAAGACAAGGTAGACATGTTGACACAAGTCTAACATTAAGAAAGGATATTTAAACAAGAGAAATAGAAAGCCTTACCCAACCATTGATATGAAAAATCACTGTACAACTCTACATTTAACACATAGATTCCATTCATTGCCATCTTAAATGCAAGAGTATTTGATATTACATTTGATCAGCCAATGGCAGGATTCTTAGGACAGGAAGAGAGGGAATTTCTGGAGAAAGGGTTTCAGAAATATTTACAGGGAAGTGTGACAAGGAAATAATAACCCAGTTACCCAAATAAAGTTTAATCAGGATATTTGAGGCACACTAATGCTCAAGAAGTAAAAAACATAATGAAATACATTAGAGAGTTCTGAAGTATAATAATCTCCAGTCAAAAGTTACAGTGTAAATAATTAATTAAATAACACCAAGAAGGACAAGTGGAACACAAGATAAAAGCAAGAAATATAATCAAACTTAAGCAAAAATATGAGAATTTATTGCAGAATTTATGAAACAAGAAATTTCCAAAATAAAATTCAAAGTGAAAAGGTGATTCTTTGAGCTGTCAGTAACATTAATATTATTCCAGAAAAAACTAAGAGGCAGTTGATTATTCAAATAAACTTCATGTTTTTTTTCCCCCATTAACTTTATTGGTACATTTTAGGTATAAAATACAGTTACATTCATCATTGGGAACTTGTACCATTACATGAGTCTCTTGGTTCTTATTAATTTTCCCCTTCCCTTGCCCTCCCTTCACCCCCTCCACCCTTCCCTATTTGCAAAGACTTTGTTTCCATTTATTTCCTCTTCTCATAATTTTTCCTTTCCCTTTTTTCCCTTCCCCTACCCCTCCTAATTACCTTGCTCTTTTAGACCTTTTCTTCCTGTTACACAATATCAGTTATACATTTTAAAAATTACAATATTAAGATCTAGGAGACATTACCACAGATTTTACAGAATTTAAAGGGATAAAGAAAGCATTTTTTTTTGCACTTTATTGCATTCTTTTCTTGGTACATTGTAGGTATACAACACAACTACATTTCTCATTGGGAATTGTACCTTTACATAATGCTTCTTGGTTATTTTTTCCCCATTCCCTAGCCCTCCCTTCACGTCCTGAACGATTCCCTATTTACAAAGACGTTGTTTAGATTTTTTCCATTTCTCATCAATTTTTCCTTTCCCTTCTTAACTTTCCCCTGCCCCTAACACTACCCCTACCCGTTTGGACCTTTTCTGCCTATTTTGCATTATCGATTATTCATTCTAATCATTGGTACATTTTAGGTATACAATATAATGACATTCATCATTGGAAATTTGCACTTTTACATAGCCTCTCTTGGTTCTTATTTTTCACCCTTGCCCAGCCCTCCCTTCAAGCCCTCCAGTCCTCCCTATTTATAAAGATTTTCTTCCTGTTTTTCCATTTTCTCATATTAATCCCATTCTCTTCTATCCTTTACCCTAGCCTTTCCACTTCCTTCCCCTTTGTCCCTTTTCTTCCAATTTCACATTACCTATTACACATTTAGCCCTTACTTACACTTTCAGTTTCTCACACCAGAGAAACTATTTGGTATTTATACATGTGTGTCCTATTTATTTCACTTAAGAGTATCGCCTCAATATGCATCCACTTAGCTATAAATGTCTCTAATTTCTCATTTTTTATGGCTGAGTAGTACTCCATTTTATTAAAAAAACCACATTTTCTTTATCCAGTCTCCAGTTGATGGGCGTTTGGGCTGTTTCCAAGTTTTACCTATCAAAAACTGTGCTGCTATGGACATGGGCGCACCTATATCACTGTGGTATGATTCTTTGAGTTCTTTGGGGAAGATCCTCAGCAGTGGAATAGCAATGTCAAATGGGACTTCTAGTCCTAGTTCTTTGAGGTATCTCCATACTGGTTTCCACAGTGGTTGCACCAGTCTACACTCCCAACAGCAGTGGAGCAGGGTTCCTCTTTCCCCACAGCCCTGCTTGCATTTTTCATTCGTTGATTTCATGATAGCAGCCATTCTTTCTGGAGTGAAGTGGAATCTCGGCGTTGTTTTCATTTGAATCTCTCAAATGACCAGTGATGTTGAACATTTTTTCATATGTTTATTTGCCATGTCTACTTCTTTGTGTGAGAAATGTCTGTTCATTTCAGATGCCAATTTTTGGATTGGGTTTTTAAATTTGGGAGGTCTGATTTTTTTTTTAAAGGTCTTTATAGATTTGAGATAGTAGACCTTTGTCTGACGGACCACTGGTGAAAAATTTTTCCCACCTTGTAGGTTGTCTCTTCACATTGCTGGTGGTTTCTCTTGCTGTCCAGAAGCTTTATAGTAAAAAGAGATTCCACTTGTTGATTGTTTGTGCTAGTTCATGGGCAACTAAGGTTTTGTTCATAAAGTCTTTAGCTATACCGATGTCTTCAAGAGTTCTACCTAAACTCTGCTCCAGCCAGTTCAGTGTTTCTCTTTTTATATTTAGATCTTTTATCCATTTCAATTTTAGTTGAGTGCACGGTGAGAGATATAGGTCTAATTTTAGTCTTTGGCAAGTTGAAACCCAATTTCTCCAGCACCATTTATTAAAGAGACTATCTTTCCTCCATGGAGAGTGTTTGGCTCCTTTGTCAAATGTGAGGTGGCTGACTGTGTCTGGAGTTGTTTCTTCATCTTCTGATCTGTTCCACTGGTCCTCAGGTCTGTTTCTTTGCCAGTACCGTGCTGTTGTTTTCACAGTAGCTTTATAGTATAGTTTCAAGTTGGGGGTTGTAATACCCTCTGCCATGTCTCTGTTACCTAGGATTGCTTTTGCTGTTCTGGGTCTCTTCTTGTTCCAAATGAATTTTTGGATTGTTTTCTCAAGGTCTATGAAGTATGCTGCTGGGATTTCAATTGGAATTGTATTGAATTTATATAGCAATTTTGGAAGTATAACCGTTTTCACTATGTTGATCCTTCCTACCCAGGAGCAAGGGATGCCTTCCCATTTTCTGATATCCCCTTCAATATCTTTTTTCAAAGTGCTATTGTTTTCAGGGAAGAGGTCTTTGATTTCTTTTGTTAGGTTTATTCCTAGGTATTTCAATTTTTTGGATGCTGTAGTCAAAGGAATGGTTTGCCCTATTTCTCTCTCAGTGAGTCAGTTGTTTGTGTAGAGGAAAGCTATTGATTTTTGTGTGTTGACCTTGTATCCAGCTACTATACTGAATTTGGTTATTAAGTCTAGAAGACTTTAGGTGGCATTCTTGGGGTCTTCTATATAGAGTACTGTGTCATCTTCAAATAACGACAATTTGAGTTCTTCATTTTCTATCTTTATTCCTTTTATTTCTTTCTCTTGTCTAGTTGTTGTGGCTAATGTTTTCAAAACTCTATTGAACTGGAGTGTCTTGTTCCTGATTTGAGTGTGAAGGATTTCAGTTTTTGACCATTTAGTATGATATTGGCTGTTGGTTTTTCATAGATGGCTTTTATCAATTTGAGGTAGAGACCATCTATTGCGATTTTTAGTTAGGTTTTTACCATAAATGTGTGTTGAGTTTTGTCAAATGCTTTTTCTGCATCTATTGAGATGATCATATGGTTTTTGTCCCTGGCTCTATTGATGTAGTGTATTACATTGATTGATTTGCATTTGAACCATCCCTCCATCCCTGAGATGAATTCCCACTTGGTCAGATTGTATGATGACAAAATGTCGTCTACTAACAAATATGAGACCTTAGCTTAATATATCCCAAAACTTTTATTTGTATTAAGTATTAAAATAAAAAATACCTTATCTACCATATACCCAGTTACACTAATCATAGTATATACATGAAGGAATTACTCTCCATTCTACTGAGATACCTTCCTGTATATGCTCACTTTGCACTATGTATAATAGGCAAAATATTAAACCTGCCTAAGTTGCCATTGGTAGGTGTGTAGATGAAGAAGACAGTATATATGAATACTGAAGTATTCAGTCATAAAGAAAGATGCAATTTGTCATTTTCAGGAAAATAATGAAACTGGAAATCCTCATGTTCAGTGAAATAATCCAGACTCATGAAGACTCTCCCTGATATGTGTAATCCAAACAGATGGCATGAAAGTGGAAGAGGGGCTGTTATTAGAAAAGAGAAAATGGGATGTGATGTAAGAGAGGATAAGGCAGAGACAAAATATATTATGCACACGAAGAAAAATACCACGTGGAAACTCAATATTTTGTAAAATTAATAGGCACTAATAAAATATAATGAAAATAAATGCTGTGAGATTTCAAAAGTGAAAAAATGTACCAGTGGTGAAATATCAATGAATTCAAAAGCATGCCAATAATGATTTACTTAAACTCCTTCAGAGAAAATGAAAAATGGGACAATAATTTTTGTTAAGAGGAAAGCTAAAGAAAATGTGGTACTTATGCACAATGGAGTAGTGCTCTCTCATAAAGAAGGATAAACATGAGTCATTTGTAGAAAAATGGATGCAGATTGGGATCATAATGTTAAGTGAAGTAAGTCTGACACACAACCATAAATATTGTATAGTTTCTCTTCTATGAAAAACTAAACATGTAAAAAAACAAATAAAAGACAATGAAGAGGAAAAAAGAGAGAGAAATAGAGTTATTGTAATCCAACATGGATAGTGTATCAATAAGTGTTCCTTGATTTAGTATAATTGCCTTATATGTCTTATGTGGTTTTTGGCTTATTAGTCTGTTTGTCAGTGTGTATAATTAACTATGTAAGAATTTATAAAATAAAAAAATGAATCAGATGCTAACACAATAAAAAGGGAGGGGAGGGGGGAGGAAAATGAATTAAGATGTGTTAAGTACAAGTACTGATTTCCTACAGTGAATATATTCATTATGTACTGTAAACATGTACAAATTAATATTTTTAGAAAGAGAGAGAAAAGCTGCATTACGTTATCCATAGCTGACAGTGTCATTACAAGATGTTAAGTTTACAGGCCACTTTCCTTGGGGAACTAAATTGGCCTATTCTATTCCAAATTTAGCCTTATATTCTAAGGAGGGAATCCATGACCAAATTCAGTCTATGATATATAATTTAGTGCACTACTTCTGTGAAAAGAGAAATAATATCAATTAATGAAGAAAAATATACTAAAAGTGAAATCCCTTCCTTGACTTACAAACATTTAATAAATTAAGAATAGGAAGAAACTATTTACATCCATAAATGACATTTATACAAACCTAAAGTAAACCACACATTTTGTGGTTAAATTTCTAAAGCAAAAATCAGAGTAGAATTTTCCTTATGACCTCTTCTATGAGACATTATGCTACTTGTCCCTGATGATAAAATACACTCAGAAACACATATAAAAGTAATCATGTACTGGGAAAGAAGAATACATCTGAGGTAATTATCTTATGCTGTTAGGGTGTAAGAATAAAACCCATGTAAATTAATGATTGAATTTAGTGTTGATGGAACATAATTTAAGGTGAAAAATAACCTATCTCTGCAGCTCAGTTATCAACCACTCATAGATAATATTGTGTAAATTAACACTTAATAAATCTTAAAGTATTAAGTAGATAGAGATAAAACTAATAAGGGTTCTGAAAGATGCAACATTTAAGTATAGAAAGTTTTTCCAACAATGAAATTGAAGTAATTGATTGAAGAAAATTCTTGGATGGAAATGGTCACCAATGGGAAAATGTCAGTATTTTACAATTGATTCTACAGATTCAATCCAATTGTTAAGCAAATTCAAACAGATGTTTTCATGAAAACAACAAGCTTTCATGGGGTGAGAGATGATATTCTAATGGACATTTTAATATTTATCATATCCTTAGAATTTAGTCAATTATTTAGGTTTCTCCAGCATTTGTTCAATGAATAAATCTATAAAGCATGACTTTTAAAGGTTTTCTATTGATAGGCAGATATTTTAATGTTTTGTGGAAGTGGACAAGTGTAAAGAAAAGCCCAGTATCAATTGAAAGATACTGTAAATATAACATTCCTTTCCTTGGTGTCTAGAAAATCAAATGAAAAGCTGGACATGGCAGTGTAGACCTGGAAGTCCAGCACTCTGGGAGGCTGAGGCAAAAGGATCATAAATTTGAGTGCAGCCTTGGCAATGTCAGTAAGTTTAACAAGACTGTATTTCAATATTTAAAAAAAAAAGTTAAAGGAGTAGTGATGTAGCTCAGTACAAAGGTACTGAATTCAATAATCTGACCTAAAATGGAAGAAAAAAATTTAAATGAAAAACAAAAATAAAATAGAAACAGAAAAAGGACAATTTGGCTCAAGAAATCCTGTGAAAGTCTGTGAATGTGTGAGTGAATGGGAGAGAAATAAGGAACTTGAACTAATAACAATTTCACATTGTCAGTAGATATGGAGCAGTGTATGATGTGTCCTGATGATCAGTATGCCACAATTCAGCAAAACCACTGTCTCCAAAAGTCTGACACTTATCTGGCTTATGAAGACCCCATGGGGAAGGCTATGGCTAACACTGCCCTGAGTCTCACCGTTCTCACAGCTGCTGTTCTTGGGCTCCTTGTGAAGCACAGAGACATTCCCACTGTCAAGGCCAACAACAGGGCTCTCAGTTACACCCTCCTCATCTCCCTCACCTTCTGTTTCCTTTGCTCCTTACTCTTCACTGGCTGGGCCAACACAGCCACCAGCATCCTCCAGCAGACTATATTTGGAGTTGTGTTCACTGTGGCTGTTTCCACTGTCTTGGCCAAAACTGTCACTGTGGTGCTGGCCTTTAAGGTCACTGCTCCAGGCAGAAGGATGAGGCAGTTGCTGGTATCAGGAGCACCTAACTACGTCATCCCCATCTGCTCCCTCATCCAACTCACTCTCTGTGGAGTCTGGATGAGAACAAATCCACCCTACATTGACACAGATGCCCAATCTGAATGTGGCCACATCATCATCGTGTGCAACAAGGGCTCACTCACTGCCTTCTACTGTGTCCTGGGATACCTGGGCTCCCTGGCCCTGGTGAGCTTCACTGTGGCTTTCCTGGCCAGGAACCTGCCTGACACATTCAATGGAGCTAAGTTCCTGACCTTCAGCATGCTGGTGTTCTGCAGTGTGTGGATCACATTCCTCCCTGTGTACCATAGCACCAAGGGGAAGGTCATGGTGGCCATGGAGGTCTTCTCCATCTTGGCCTCCAGTGCAGGGCTGGAGTGCATCTTTGCCCCTAAGTGCTACATTACTTTGTTTAGACCAGAAAGAAATTCTCTGCATTGGTTGAGAGATGAAACACATTCTGTCAAAAAGCAACCTTATTAGTTACAAAAAAAAAAAATGTGCTTCCTGAAATACATAGTGCCTCTAAGGCAATTCTGCATAATTTTTTCACGTAGTTATTAGATTAAAAATTGGGGTTTAATTCAATAATCAACTGACTCTTTTTTCTATAATAATCTTAATGTTACTAATATCTGTATCACCTTTCACTTTGAATTTTATTCTGGAAATTTCTTGTTTGTAAATTCTGCAATAAATCCTTATATTTTTGCTTAAGTTTGATTATATTACTTGCTTTTATTTTGGGTTCCACATGTTGTTCTCAATCACTTTTATTACTTATATGGTAACTTTTGTTTGCAGATCATTATATTTCTGATGTATTTCCTTATGTTTTTCCCCTTCGTGAATTAGTGTGCCTTAAATATGCTGATTAAACTTTGTTTTGGTAACTGGGTTTGTATTTCCTTTCTCACACTTGCCTGTCAATATTTTATGTTTTAAAAAATTTCTTTACTTTTGGTTGGATATAAAAGCACTTTTTCCTCTCACTGATTCTAGAATCTCAGAGCCTCACATGCTCCACTGTTTCTCAGAAGATTATTAACTTTAGTCACATTAGTTCTTGCTGGTAAGACATTCAGACAATGTTGATGCATCCATCCTGCCATGTATCTGATCCTCTGCCACTCTCTGTGACAATTCCTACCCAGGCCAGTAGACTCCATGGAAGGTTAGGTGGATCATTTTGGAGTAATTGACACTCTTATGGCATGAGCCTCTCTCCAAAATCTGTTACCCAGCAAAGTCACAGTGTAGCCAGGACACAGTGCCAGTGCTGTCCCATGTGTCCCATGATCCTGAGTAGCAGCAAGGACCACAAAGTATAGAAAGAAGGAGTCTGGAGAAATTTCCTTGGCTTCACCTGATGTATTGGGGACCCCCAACAAAGCCTCTGACCCCCAATTAGTTATGCTATGGGGAAAGAAGACAAAGATAAATAGTAGAAGAAATGAGGCCCAGGAGGTCAGAGCTTATAGTGAGCAAAGATCCCGAACCTTCAGACTTGCCAGTACTTTATTGAGCACAAAGCACCAGGGGTGAGCATATGGTCAGGGATGTGGAGTGATTATCAGAAGTACTGACATGGGTGAGGCCTAGCAAAAACAGAACAAAGCATTCTTTTTTAAAAAACTGTATATCCTTTTATTGTTACATTTTAGGTATAAAATATAATGACATTCATCATTGGAAATTTGCACCTTTACATAATCTCTCTTGGTTCTTATTGTTTCCCACTTCCCTGCCCTCCCTTCAACCCCTCCATCCCTGCCTATTTACAAAGACATTGTTTCCAGGTTTTCATTTTCTCATATTACTTCCATTACCTTCTTTCCTTTCCCCTACCCCTCCCACTTCCCCTTCCCCTTTGCCCCTTTTCTTCCTAGTTCACATTACCTATTATACTTTTTAGTCCTTATTTACACTTTCAGTTTCTCACACCAGAGAAACTATTTGGTATTTACATGTATGTCCTATTTATTTCACTTAAGAGTATCATCTCAGTGTGCATCCATTTAGCAATAAATGTCTCTAATTTCTAATTTTTTATGGCTGAGTAGTACTCCATTTTATAAAAAAGCCCCACATTTTCTTTATCCAGTCTCCAGTTTGTGGGCATTTGGGCTGTTTCCAACTTTTAGCTATTACAAACTGTGCTGACATGAACATGGGTGCACATATATCACTGTGGTAGGATTCTTTTAATTCTTTGGGCAAGATCCCTAGCAGTGGAATAGCAGGGTCAAATAGGTCTTCCAGTCCTAGTTCTTTGAGGTATCTCCATACTGATTTCCACAGTGCTTGCACCAGTCTACACTGCCACCAGCAATGGAGCAAGGTTCCTCTTTCCCGACAGCCCAGCCAGCATTGGTTATTGGTTAATTTCATGATAGCAGCCATGATTTCTGGAGTGAGGTGTTATACAGCATTGTTTCATTTGCATCTCTCGAATGACTAGTGATGTTGAACATTTTTTCATGGATTTATTTGCTATTTCTACTTCTTTGTCTGAGAAATGTCTGTTCATTTCAGACGCCCATTTTTGGATTGGGTCTTTAAATTTGGGAGATCTGTTCTTTTTAAGTTCTTTATAGATTCGAGATAGTGGACCTTTGTCTGAGGAAAAGCAGGTGAAGATTTTTTCCCACATTGTGGGTTGTCTCTTCACACTGCTGGTGGTTTCTCTTGCTGTGCAGAAGCTTTTTAATAAGAAGAGATCCCACTTGTTGATTGTGCTAGTTCAGGGACAACTGAAGTTTTGTTCATAAAATATTTTCCTACACTGATGTCTTCAAGAGTTCTACCTAACCTCTGTTCCAACTGGTTCAGAGTTTCTATTTTAATATTTAGATCTTTAATCCATTTTGATTTTAGTTTAGTGCATGGGAAGAGATATAGGTCTAGTTTTAATCATTGGCAAGTTGAAACTCAAGTTTTCCAGCACCATTTATTAAAGAGGCTATCTTTCATCCAGTGAGGGTATTTGGCTTCTTTATAGAAGATGAGATGGCTGAGTGTGTCTGGCGTTGTTTCTGCATCTTCTGATCTGTTTCACAGGTCATCAGGTCTGTTTCTTTGCCAATACCATGCTGTTTTACCACAGTAGCTTTGTAGTAGAGTTGGAAGTTGGAGATTGTGATACCGCCTGCCATGTCTCTGTTACCTAGAATTGCTTTTGCTATTCTGGGTCTCTTCTTGCTCCAAATGAATTTTTGTATTGTTTTCTCAAGGTCTGTGAAGTATGCTGCTGGGATCTCAATTGGAATTGCATTGAATCTATATAGCAGTTTTGGAAGTATGGCCATTTTCATTGTATTAATCCTTCCTACCCAGGAGCAGGGGATGTCTGTCCATTTTCTGATATCATCTTCAACCTCTCTTTTCAGAGTGCTATAGTTTTCAGAGAAGAGGTCTTTGATTTGTTTCGTTAGGTTGATTCCTAGGTATTTCAGTTTTTTGGATGCTATTGTGAAAAGAATTATTTGCCCTATTTCTCTCTCAGTGAGTCTGTCATTTGTGTAGAGGTAAGCTATTGATGTTTGTTTGTTGACCTTGTAACCAGCTACTTGACTGAATTTGGTTATTAAGTCTAGAAGATTATTGGTGGAGTTCTTGTCGTCTTCTATATAGAGAATCATGTCATCTTCAAGTAATGACAATTTGACTTCTTCGTTTCCTATCTTTATTCCTTTTATTTCTTTCTCTTGCCCAATTGCCATGGCTAATGTTTCTAAAACTATATTGAAGAGGAGTGGTGATAGTGGACATCCTTGTCTTTTTCCTGATTTTAGTGTGAAGGATTTCAGTTTTTGACCATTTAGTATGATTTTGGCTGTGGTTTTTCATGGATGGCTTTGATCAGATTGATGTAGAGACTGTCTATTCCAATTTTTTGTAGGGTTTTTATCAATAAATGCATGTTGGATTTTCCAAATGCTTTTTCTGCATCTATTGAGATGATCATATGGCTTTTGTTCTTGGCTCTATTGATATACTGTATTACATTGATTGATTTGCATATGTTGAACCATCCCTGAATCCCTGGGATGAATCCCACTTGGTCAGGGTGTATGATCTTCTACAGTCTATTTGCCAGTATCTTACTAAGAATTTTTGCATCTATGTTCATTAGTGAGATTGGCCTATAGTTCTCTTTTTCGGTTGGGTCTTTCTCTGCTTGAACAAAGCTTTCTTGCAAGAAGTGAATCTTAGGTTAATGGGAACTTGTTCTTTCCCTTATATTAAAATTAACTTCTTATACAGGTTGAGCAAGAACCATGGGCTTTTCAGCTGTAGATACTCTCAGCTAATACGGGCCCCACAGAGCCATTAACCTGGGTTAGTCTCGGCCATGGCCAGTGGCAGTTGCATTCTCCTTCTGCACACCAGCTGAAGCCATTAATCTGTGCACTTATGCCTTAGACCAGTTCTGAATTAAACCAATTGTATCTGCCAGTTGAATATAATCAAAGCCATGTCAACACCAACTTAAGGTAATCTCCTTCATGAGACATTTGGGAAGTAGTACTTCAATCCTGGCCTTTATTAATAATCCCTGTGAGCAGCAATATCCCCCACTGCACTTAGAAGTGTATGTGAGGCACTTCTAAGCTACTGTTCAAATAGGGTTAGTTAGGTCCGGGGATTTAGCTCAGTGGTTCCAACACCTGCCTCGCAAGCTCAAGGTCCCCAGTTCGATCCCCGGTACCACAAAATAAAACCCAAAGGCAGAACAAGGAAAACTATCATTACTCCTAATGAACATGAATTCAAATAGGGTTACTTATTAAATACACTTAACATGTAAATGATGATGATGTATTGTAATAATAAGATTACTGATTTATTTAACCCTGTTATCTGAAAATAAAAGATGTTATTGTGTTAATTATGAATAAAGTCATAAACAGAAAAAACATTTGATTCAACATAAAGTTTATCTTAGGCATTAGCTATCTAATTCTAAATGAAGACACCTGTTTTTCTCTCATTTTTAGTAATAAACTAAAATTTGTGTATAAATTGTGACGTGGCTATATTATGAATTTAGGTGTGTGTTTTTCTGAAGGTCAAATTTCTAAACATGTTCCATTCCCACAATACACACAAGACCTGTTCATCCTGGAATGTTGTCTTCTAGATGGTTCCCACAATTACAGCACGTGACTCATTTTTGTCACCACAAGGAAACCACCACCATATCTCCATTTTTACTCTCCTGCTCACTCCAGTTACTCCTTATGTATATGAGGTGTGATTGCATTATGCAGAGAATGTTCAAATTAAAACAATTTTTTTACCATAACAGACACATTACCGTTAATCCACCTAAAATACTTTCTCTTCCTTCAAACACACATACCTTGATTCTTTCACTTTCTGAACAATTCTGGAAGTTCTCTGTTCTGAGTGTCTTTAAAATATGTGATAAAAAATGAAATGAATATTACTGCTTAGTGCTGTCCAATGGAAATGCAGGCTCATAGAACATTACTCTGTGTCTTAATCCATCTTACTCACCAAACGGCACCATTTCAATTCCGGCTCTTACTCAAAGGAAAAATAATCATGAAAGGTAAACATTTTGAATCACTTCAGGTCATTGAGGTAGCCAGGTCAATACAAGTAAAGACATTCATAAAATAGGCCTTCCTGGACTCTTTCAGAAAGAAGTAAGGAAAATAGGATGAGTGTATAAAGTGTGGTGGAATGTTTGGGGAAAATTAAAGCAAAGTAGCTTTTACAGTAATTTTTTAAATGTAAGAATTCATTATAGTTTTATCAAACCATATGTATCATATATATATATGTATATATATATATATATATATATATGATATACAGAGTCCACTATAAATGTGTGCACATTGTAGGAAAAGAAAAACATATATAAATATTTTAATACTACATTTATTGAGACATCATGAGATTAATACAAGTTACCTTTGGCCTCTACTATTACAAGAGGTGCTCAAAGTGGTGGACATGAGCTTCCAAACATTTATTAGCATGGTGAAATGCTGCTTGGATACCCTTGGTCACTGAGATTGCTGGATATGCATTTTCAATTTCTACTCTGAAGATTGGCAGTGTAATGGGTTTTCTGTGATATATGATGTCCTATGTCCTCAAGGATCCCCCACAGAAGGGTAACATCATCTGCTGAAAAGACATCACACTATTTTTTCTTTTCCTGAAGTGGGTTTTCACTATGATGTCCAGGCTGGTCTCAATCTATATGCTCATTTTCTGTGGCTGTATTTCCAGTTCAACTGTAGAGGAACCAGATGCAAAAGAGGTCACATGATCTTGAAAACTTAAATATTTACTGTCTGGCCCTATATATATAAAATTTTGTGACCCTCATTCTACATTATTTATTAGCAGCTTACTGATGGGTTTTCTCACTGCTAACATTTGCAGAAGGCAGCTCCTGAGCATCTCTGATTTATTCATCAGCAACTGTGTTGGGAACTCTCAGCCCTGTGCCATTTTCTTTGTCCTCAGCATGGACCTCACGTCATGTGTGAAGAACAATGTGATTGGGAAATAATCTTCAAGTTAAATCAAATGAAAATAAAATGATACCTCTTTTCTTCATGTTCTTCTTTGTTTTAACCTCCCCCCCGCAAAAAAAAGTCTACCTGCCTTTTGTGAGAAAGAATGTATTGTATTTCCAGTGACTCCCTGAAAAGTTCTGATTTGGAACAAACCAATTTATTCACTCCTATTATCTATGGTTTCTGAGAGTTCAAACCCACTGTAAATTTTAGAAAGAAAACATCATTTTGCCAATTACCAAATGCTAAATAACACAATAATTTGCATTAAAGACAAAGCCACCCATTATCACATGGCATTTAAGAAATCAAGGCATGTGAAAAGTAAATCATGTAAGATTGATACTTCAGAGTACTGTAATATGGATTATGCCCCAAAGCAGGCTGTGAAGAGCTAACCCAATTGGCTTGTTTTGAGAACTGAGTTTGGCCAAAGCCCATGTGCCAAGATCAGAGTAACTGTCACCCAAATTCTGTTCCCCCAACTAATACCTTCTGACTAGAAGGACAATGTTCTAATTACAACCACACATATTGTGTATTTTGTTCCTAATTCGAGAATGCTTTGTCTTGTCCTCTATGAGCCTTGTTTCCATTGCTTACCATAGAAACTGAGTGTAGCTTACCTTTATCCCAATTGATTGCCAATAAAAATCAGTGCCTGGGACTGGCCAGCACCTTTGTCAGTTGCACTGACCTTGGTCATCCTGGCACCCTGCTTTCTCTCTCTTAGTTCTGTCTCTTAGTGTATTTATTTCTTAGTCCTGCATCATATACTGAGCAGATGGGTACTGGAACATGACTACAGGGGTCTTCAGGAGGTATCAGGTCAGGCTGAATGAAGAAAGCCCAGAGGAAAAGCCTGGAAAATTGGCAGGAGTCAAAACCACATTGTGACAAGCATCCACAATAATCTTAATAACTATGAAACTTGTGACCACGTTAATTGGTTTTATTTCAACTAATTCTATTTCTATATATCAACATGTCTTTAGCGTTGTATGTGTCTTTGTAAAATATTTCAAGCACGGTAGACTGTGTAAACAAAAAGCTACCTTTTTGCTATTCTGTTTTTTTTCCTTTTTATCATGATTATCAAAAAGAAAGAAACTCAAAACAAAAACTATTTTTTGTGTGAGTTTAAGTTCTCCTTTAATAGAGTCATGTGAGTGAACAAATATAGTATTGAGGGTGACTTGATGTAAAACCAAATATTTGAACTGTGTGAATTTAGATCTGATGCAGTTTTCAAATGGCTTCTGTCCTTTGTCAGCCCTGCTCTCAAATAAGAATATCTCAAATTTTTCTTTTGCAAGAGCAGGTCATAAAAGGAAGTGGAGATGAGGTCAGCAAGCCTTAGGCCACTCCACATCAAGTGTTAGGTTGTAGCAGGAAAATCATCCTCTGCCCAGGATTTGTCTCTCCTCATGTCCCCACATGAGGCCACAGAAGTGATGCTAACTGACCAGAGGAATCCAGGAACTGACATCACTCTCCAGCCAGCAACATAACCCTGAATTGTAATTCATTTCACAATAATAGTCTGGCCCAGAGGAGGTCAGACTTGTGGGCTATCTGGGAACATAGAAATGCCTGCTCTGATGTACTCTCATGTGTCTGTGTATAGTGGGTGCATCTTCCAATGCACAATCCATATCCATGTAGGCACATCTTTTTGTGGTGCTAGAGATCAAACCTTGGACCTTGTACATGACAGGAAAATGCAAATGCAGAAACAACTCCAGACACACTCAGCCATGTCATTTTTGACAAAGGAGCCAAACACTCTCCTTAGAGGAAAGATAGCCTCCTTAATAAATGGTGCTGGAGAAATTGGGTCTCAACTTGCCAAAGACTAAAACTATACCTATATCTCTCACCATGCACTAAACTAAAATCAAAATGGATTAAAGATATAAATATTAAAATAGAAATTCTGAACCAGTTGGAACAGAGGTTAGGTAGAACCCTTGAAGACATCAGTGTAGGAAAAGATTTTATGAACAAACCTCAGTTGCCCGTGAACCAGCACAAACAATCAATTTCTAATTAAAAGGCTTCTGCACAGCAAGAGAAACCACCAGCAGTGTGAAGAGACAACCCACAATATGGGAAAAAATTTTCACCAGTGGTCCTGCAGACAAAGGTCTACTATCCTGAATCTATAAAGAACTTAAAAAAATCAGACCTCCCAAATTTAAAGACCCAATCCAAAAATGGGCATTTAAAATGAACAGACATTTCTCAGACAAAGAAGTAGAAATGGCAAATAAACATATAAAAAAATGTTCAACATCACTGATTATTCAAGAGACAGGAAAATGCATTAAAGTGCAGTGCTATAGGCCCATCCCAGCCCCTACTTTATCTTGATATTTACTAAATATAAATATTATTATTGAGCTATATATTCATACAAAATTTTGAAACTCAATTTGTATTTTTTCACTATGACCCCTTACAATTTGTAACACGGCCTGGGACTACCTACTTGGGAATTATGTTTTTTCTTATAATGAACAGAATGTATATTAAGAACAATTTAAGTTTACACAAATTAAAGATATCATCCAAAAAATCCACTCTTCCTCTTCACCATTACATTTACTTCTATGTCACAATTCATATATCAACATCATACATTTATCCTAATAAAATCAACGGTTCACCTTAGAGTTCAATTTTTGTGTTATATATTATTTGGATTTTGGCAAATGTAAACTGACCCATAACTAGCATTATAGTATCATACAATAGTTTCAATGCCCATAAAATCAAGAGATTTGAGGCTGTGGGTCTCCCTGTATAACCATTGTCTACAATATTTACTCTGCTGGAAAATGCAGGAGTGCTCTCCAGCTTTCTTCTTTTTACCAATGATGAGAAAAGAGAAATTTCTCATTAAACCCATATCGTCATGAGAAGTATCATAGCAGAAGATCCTAGAAGATGACTTTTGCTCCCGTGAGAAAGGAAGATGTAATCAAAAGCAGTGATGATTGTGTCCTTTTTTAGGACCGCAAGGGTGCTATGGACTCTGCCCACACTTGAAGGCAGGGATGGTAGGGTAATAAAAAAGAACCAAGCTGTATTAAGTACATGTACTGACTCCCTAAGATGACTGTAAACTGCATATACTGCAAACATGTACTAATAAAAATTAAAAAACAAAATGAATTCTGAGAAATGAAATGATTGGGTTCACGGCTACCAAAATCTTGGTGCACTTTTGTGCATATCTTCAAATATCCATTGAAATACTTTAAAATTATACCTTATGTTTATACATTATATATATGTAGATCTAAATGCTTTTAAATTATATCATGTATCAATATAATTAGCATTATTATATATACATATTTAAATAAAAGTATATGTAAAACTATATGTTATGTAATATATTTGTCACATACACAATGGAGTAGAATTCATTCACGTAGAAGAATAATGAATCATTTGTAAGAAAACAAATGCCACTCGAGGTCATAATATTTAGTAAACCAAATCAGTCACAGAAGGTTAAGTATCTCATGGTTTTTCTGTTATGATAAATCTAAAATATAAGTGAACTGATGAGCAAAAGAAAAGATAGACAGGAATCCTGAACATAGACTTTGTGGAGAAGGGGAGGTGATATGGAGATGGGCCAGGTTTGGAGGCAGGGGAGGGTTGGGGCAATTATAATGTATCACTGTGATGTGCATATGTAACAGCTCCCCGAGATGAATGTAATTATCATGTATTGTACCCATGTCCTGATACAATTAATAGAATGTCATTTTCTCACCTAAACTGACGAAACATATTTAACTTTGCAAATACATGTATAAACTAAAATAAATCTGGAAAAACACAAAGTTATTTCAGTAAATATGTATATTAGGCCAAAAACAATCAAAATAAATCTATATTATTGTTAATAATGTCAAATAAATTGAATAAAATCTATGATTAGCAATAATGAGAAAATTGCACATAATATTTTTACAAGCATGTAATTTGAAATTATCATATGAAATACTATCTTTGCTCTTCTATGTTATAACACCTCAAAAATGAATAGCCTTATCCTCGTGTGGTGGCAAATGCCTGTAATTCCACACACTTTGGATCCTGGGGCAGCAGGACTGTGAGTTTAAGTCCAGTTCAGGCAAGTTAAGAGCCTGTCTCAGAATAAAAATCAAAGTGCTGTGTTTGTAGTTCAACTGCTGGGCTCTATCTCTGTCACTGCACTCAAAAAAGAAAATTCAGAGCCTCACCAGTGAAAATGATAACTTTACATTTTCAAATGAAACATGATATCAGTGTATTAGTAGAATACTTCCAAAGAAAAACACCCAGTCCAGTTTATGGGATACATAGAAACCTATGCTTCACAACTGAAGGATCCGTATTATGGCCGGAGGATGTTGCTCAGGGTTAAAGCACTTGCCTGAGCACTTGGCAGGCTCTGAGTAAAATCCCCAGGCCTGCAAAAAGAAGGTAGGGATTCATACACTCTTCAGTAACAGAGGGACCATTTATAGGAAGTGAACTTGAGCTAGTCCTTGATCAAATCTGAAAATGTAAGAAAAATTTAAAAATTGCAAGGACAAACTATTGCATTCTTGCTGAAATTGCAGAGATGTGGTAAGAGAAATACAATTTTTTTGTATTAAATTCTTTTATTGGTACATTGTAGGTGTACAACACAATTACATTTCTCATTGGGAATTGTACCTTTATATAATGCATCTTGGTTCTTATTTTTTCCCCATTCCTAGCCCTCCCTTCACACCCTCCACCCTTCCCTATTTACAAAGACTTTATTTCCATTTTTTCCATTTCTCATCATTTTTTCCTTTCCTTTCTTTCCTTTCCCCTGTGCCTCCCACTACCCCTACCCCTTTGGACCTTTTATTCCTATTTTACATTATCGATTATTCATTCTAATCATTGGTACATTTTAGGTATACAATATAATGACATTCATCATTGGAAATTTGCACCTTTACATAGTCTCTCTTGGTTCTTGTTTTTCACCCTTGCCCAGCCCTCCCTTCAACCCCTCCATTCCTCCCTATTTACAAAAATTTTGTTCCTATTTTTCCATTTTCTCATATTAATCCCATTCCCTTCTATCCTTTCCCCTAGCCCTCCCACTTCCTTCCCCTTTGCCCCTTTTCTTCCTATTTCACATTACCTATTAGACATTTAGTCCTTATTTACAATTTCAGTTTCTCACACCAGAGAAACTATTCGGTATTTACACATCTGTGTCCTATTTATTTCACTTAAGAGTATTGCCTCAATGTGCATCCACTTAGCTATAAATGTCATTGACCAGGAAGCTACTTGTGCACGAGAATATTTAAAGGTGAAAAAAATAGGGGTTCTTTAATTACCAATGTCAAACTTTACTCTGAAATTTCTTTTATTTCAGTATGTATGCGTCTTTTAAAATTTTTATTAATAAATGTTTGTAATGCATTATATTTATGTTCAGTTTGGGGAATTGACAGATATCATCTTCATCATTTTTACTGTACTTTCCCCTTCACCCTCACCTCTCTCCCTTTCTCTAGATCCATTTGCTATATCCAGTTTACCTCTCCATTTCCTACTATCTCTCTTTATTTTCTCATATATTGCATATATTTTGGGTTTTTTGTGTGGCAGGCAGTGAAACCATGGGGCTAAATCCCTGGCCCTTGGGTTTCTTGTGTAAGAAAGACCACGTGGTCTTTTGTGTCTGATTTACTTCACTTGGATTCATGAAATCAAGGTGCCTACATTTTGTTTAAAATGACTCATATTTGTAGTTATTTATGATTAATACTCCATTGTGTGTACATAGCACATATTATTACCATTCACTTGTTCCGTGAAATAGGGGCCACTTCTATAATCTTGCTATTGTGAATTGTGCTGCTAAAATCATGAATATGTATATATTACTGTAATATGATTAATTTAACTCTGTAAGGAAGACATTTAGGAGTCATATAGCTGTGCCAAATGCATTTCCCATTTTTAGTATTTTTAGGGACTTTCATACTGATTTTTTATAGTAGTTATAACATAGTGCATGTTATATTCTTACAGTCAGTTTAGAAGTGTTCCTGTATCCCCACAACCTCATCAGCTTTTGTTCCTTTTTGTTACCTCTCTCTTTTGAGCTTATGATGCCAGCCTTTCTTACTGGAGTAAGATTGAATTGCAGTGCTATTTTGATTCGGCTTTCTCAAATGTTCAAAATACAGAGATATTTCATGTAAAAGTGCACTAAAAATGTCTATTCATTTTAGTTTTCCATTTTTGTTTTAGGAGGTTCTAATATTCTATTTTTTCTTGTATATTGTAGAAATCAGTCTTCTGTCCAAGGAGTAACTGCAATATTTTTTTCTTTTTGAAAACTATCCCTTCACTCTGTTGTTTCCTTTGCTGTACAGATGCTTCTTTTTTTGTTAGTACATGTTTACTGTACATAATGATCACACAATCCCAATTGCTGATTCTTAGAATTATTTCTTGTGCAATTGAGAGTCTGTTCACAAAGTCTTTGCCTGTGTCTGTATCTTCAAGAATTTTACCTATTTTGTATTTTAGCAGATTCAGTGTTTCTCTTTGTATATCTAAGTTTTGATCCATTGTTATTTGATTTAACACAGGGTGGGAGATATGGGTTTACATCCATTCTTCTGCATTGGATAACCAGTTTTAACAGCATCCTTTGGTAAAGAAGATACTTTTCTCCAGGGTTTGTTTTTTATTCCCCTTTTCCAAGACCAGATGACTAAAACTTCATGGGGCTGTTTCTGCCTTGTATCGTATCCCATTGATCAGCATGTCTAGCTTTGACCCAGTACCATACACTTTGTATTACTCCAGCTTTGAAATCTGAGAGTGTATCACCTCCTGCTTTGATTCTTTTTTTGTTCAGGTTTTGTTCAGCTGTGCTGGTTCTCTTCTGGTTCCACATAAATTTTAGGATTGAATTTTCTAGTTGAGTGACTAAGGCTGTTGATATTTTGGTTAAAATTATGGAAAATCAACAGATTATTAATCCTAAATTAAAATGAAATAAATTTATATGAAAGTGCAGCACATTTCAGAGGTTTAGAATACATGTACCCTCATTTGGAGGTTTATCTTCAATTAGTGAGAGAGAACCATTAGTGAGTTTAATCCAGGAAACATCAAAGAAGCTATGTGTAAGGAAGATAAGTCAGGTATAAGTATAAACCCTGCAAAATAATCTACTTTAAACATCAACTCAATCCACTTTTAAATGTTTGGATTTCTTATTAAGATGTCTCAAGTCAGTAATACTAAATTACACATCATTCTAAATTCATTTTACAAAAACCCAAATTAGAATAATCTGTGGCAGTAACCACTAAAACATTTTTTATATTAAAAAGAAATTCTAAAGAACTGTATACTATACAAATTGTCATTATTTGCAGATGACATAATACTCTATATAGAAGACCCCAAGAACTCCACCAAAAGTCTTCTAGACTTAAAAACCAAATTCAGTCAAGTAGCTGGTTACAAGGTCAACACACAAAAATCAATAGCTTTCCTCTACATGAATGACAGACTCACTGAGAGAGAAATAGGGCAAATAATTCCTTTCACAATAACATCCAAAAAACTGAAATACCTAGGAATCAACCCAATGATTTTTTAAAGGAAACCGTCCCCAACTTTATGGAAATCTGTGAAGTATACTACATGATACTAAATGTCATGGGACTGGAGTCCCAGCTACTTGGGAGCTGAGACAGAGCTGAGATAGGAGTTTGAAGTCAAACTGGCAACTCTTTCCTCCTGCTCACTGCCTTCTGCTGCCTCCCACAGCTCTGAGTGTGACTAATGCACAGAGACTGACACCTTGCTGCCATGGGTGACACAGAATGGCAGAAAGGACACTAAAATTAAAGTGTTCTTCCTCTTCTGACCCTGTCATTACCTTAACCTGTCCAAGTCTGTTTCCTTGGCTGCAAAATTGTCCTCATTATATCATGAGATCATTCAAAATAGTGTGTGTGTGTGCGAGATGTCTCAACATCAAATGATTATGCAGTACATGGCTTGAAAAGTTTACTTTCTCACTGACATTATTATTAGGAAATACTTTTTACAGGTAGCTGGTTAACATGGCAGGGTGATCAAAAATAGGAAAGGAATAAACAGTGGCTCCAAAGTCCAGCTGAGCACCATAATCTCACATAGCAATTATCATTAGAACTGCTTTTCCTCTGCCTGAGCAACTTGTTTGCCTGCTAGGGAGAGGAGGCTGGGGACACAATTACCTTTTTTTTGTTGTTGTTCAAATTAAGAATCTTTTATGATCTGAGGCGAGGTTAGAGAAAGATGATGATGGCTTTTCCAGAGGAAACACAGGACTTGTGTCAAGCCCTCAGGTCATGATCACAGTAATCAGAGAGTGAAAAGTAATGCAGAATGATGACATTGGCTCTCTGTCACCTGCACTGTTCCCCAGCCAGCATCATCCACTGATGGACATTTCACAAGTTACACTTTATTATATGTCAAAAAGTCAGACTCCATACCCAAAATAGAGCCTCATACATATTAGGTCTTGGTAAATATGTGTAATGAAATTGTTCAATTGACTCAACTATTTTATTTGTAACCCCTCTTTAGGCTTGATTTTTCTATGCAGAAGCAATGACCTTATAACCTATTTTTAAACTGACAGTAAAATAGGGGCATCTTATCTGTTTCTGCAAAAAAAAAATGCTTCATCAACAAAGTCAAACAGAAGCCACACAGCTTAGAGTTGGCATAGCAGTTGCTGCTTGCTTTCCTACATGGGATTATGATGGGCACGTTAGTAGGCATGATGAAAAATCTTTAATTCTGATCAAAGCTCAGAGATGAGGCTTATTTTGTGTAATATCATGGAATACTTTATATGGGACATTTTATAGAATGTGAAGTCCTTACACAAGATGCTTGGGACCTGAAATATTTTCAGATTTGGGAGTTTTTTTTTAAGATTTGTAAGATTTGTGCAAGTTACATGTAAAAGGATATCCCTTGCATTGTGATATCATACAAATTAGTGTCTGTTAAAGATCTTTCAATGCAAATGGTTATGCAATATATGATTTGAAAATTTTTAGGGTTGCTCAATTTGAGTTATAATTAACTAAAACCCAAGTAAATACTAATAAGAAAATCAATCTTAAAGTGGAGAAAAACATCTTAGTCACTTTCCTATCACTGGGATCAAATACTCAATTCACAACTTTAATGAGAGGTGTTTTTTTTGCTCATGGTTTTATTATATGGATGTCTGGCTCCAAGACAGAAACATCAGAGCAAAGGGATATGGCAGAGAAAAAATGAATGCTTCACCCACAGCATCCAGGAAGCAGAGGGGGTGGGGAGGAGCCTGGGAGAAAGAGTGCACCCTTGAAGGTCACAGCCCCAATGACCCATCTCCAACCAGATGCCACCTCTTCACAAGACATTTTGCTACTGAACTCATCAGTGGAGCTGAGTATTCTGGCCCAATGGCCCATTTATCTTCACACCCCCCCCCCAAAAAAACCTCAGGCAATGGGGAGGATGTCTAGATCTAAATCATAATCAATAATATAAACCAAACTTCAATTTCAAGAAATCGAAGACTTGAGGAAGGTAATGAGTGGCAGAGCTGTTACTGTGCAGGCAGCTACCAGGATGCATCCACTTCCTGCTGGGGTTTCAAGACAAGCCTGTCTGTATGAGCCTTTGGAAACCAGCTGCTTAACATCTGCATCATCCCTTCTCCTGAACCAGTGTCTCTCTGGAGCAAAGTTTTCCTACATTTGTTCCTGTTTTCCAGATATGACACAATTATCTTTCTTAAAATATTGTCTGACAATATTTTGAGTGTCATGTCAGCATCTAAAAGAAAGGAAAACAAGCATACCACTGAGGAATGAAATATAAACTTAAATTCAAAGTAAGTCTTTGAGGTGTTTAGTTAGTTTTGATGAGGAATTCACAGTGGAACCTACTCTAGAATGTTGCATAACTCTTTGGAAGATTTAATAATGCCTGTGTGTCTAAAAGAGATAGATTATATCCACTCTGAATAACAGTACTATTTCTCATAATCCCTAGCAAACCAGTATAATTGTTTTCACACTGATGGAATAAAACTGATACTGAATCAGAAGTTTTAGGTCTTGCTCCATGAATTAGCCTACTGTAATGTTGAAATACAAGTCTCAGGACAAAGAACTTAGTCCAATTTTTACTAAAATAATCATCTTACCTTCCATTAGACATTCAACCCCTTTTCATAGAATATTAACAGGGCTAAATTCTCATCTGATTTATTTTGATGAGAAACATTTTTTTTTTTTAAGAAACCCCTTACAGTAAGCCTAAAGTGTGTATAAAAGGAGAATTTCATTTCAGTAGGTGAGTCAGACCAGGAACTATAGAGAGGGCTTTGGGGGCTTCAGGGGAACCCTAGGAGGAAAACTGTAGCTCTGTAATTTTGGGGCAGGTAACACAAAGATAAATTCTTATTTTTCCAATTTAAAATTTTTTTATAGTTTGGAAGAATATAATTAAAACTTTTGAAAGAAGCAATGATAAAATTATTCTCTCTGTTTCATTAGCTGTTTACTCCTTTCCTGTATACATTCATCCATTTACTTTGAATTACTCACTTCCATTTGATGTCACCACTGTCTCTTCCATCCTTCCTTATATAAATCTATCAATCCCTTCATGTGAGAAACACACTGTATTGCATATGTAAACATAACACTTCAACAAGGATGTGACTGCAAAGAAATGTTATTAGCTAATCCCTTAAAGATAAATGCAAAGTACTAAAGTAATATATACTCCAGTCTTATAAAAGAACAGCAAACCACAAGCAATTAAGATTTTACTCTGTAATAAGTATTCCACATCATTAACAAAATGTTAAAATTTAACAGGTGAAGGAAAAACAATACCTTAAAGAGGAACCAGGAAATATTTTGCCTATATCTTGATAAAAAATTCTGAGCAACTTAGAAAAGTAAGAACATGCTCTCATTTGTTATAAGGTATGGTCCCCAAAACTAACAGACATATTTGATTGCAAAACATTGAAAGGAGGAGCAACACACAGAAGCCCAGGGTCACTGCGTAGTGATGCATCATATTAGCAGTGGGAAAAAAATCAGAATGAAAATCTATAAGGAGTTGGAGAGAGAAGATGAACTACCACTACAAGATCATGTGCTTTCAAAGTCTGAAAGATTTGCCAAACACTAATATAGGAACCAAGAAATTAGGTGAAGCTTGATACATGAAGTTGATACTTTTTGCATAAGCCATAAATAAAACACATAAAAATGTGGCAGACAAATTATTTTATTTCACATTTTCAACAAACTCTATAAAATAACCAGGCATAGGGAGGACAAGAAAAAATTTTGAATATGTATAATTTGTATGTATATATAATGTTTACAAAGAAAGATCTAGAGGTGTAGATATATGTATCCCAATAACAAAAGATGCTTAAACAGGATAAATGGAAAGACTTATTCCATCAGGGATATCAAAGGTGACCTTTGTAACCTATCTAGTTCTGCCCTGAATTAACATGTAAATTCAATGCATCTCCATATTAAATTTAGAGTATTTATAGTAGATTATGGCCAGCCAATTGTAGAATTCTAATGGCCATACGAGTGGTCATATGCAAAAATAGTCTCAGAAATATTGAAAAATGTGAGGATGAGGAAAGAAATAAACAGCCAACTGTCAACTCACTACAATCAGAATACTAAAATCATAGTTCTTGAAGAGGAAAAAAATACTTATTATGGGATTAAGAAACATAGTGGCCTACAAAAATAGAGTGCATCAAAAATCAGTAAAAATAATTGAACCAGGGGAGGAGACAAGATAAAATTAAATAAATCATCAAGATTAAGCAAAAATGAGAGAAATGATGGCACATTTAATGGAAGGTATAGGAAAAAAACTCTCCAAAATAAAATTCAAATAGAAAAGGTGATTATTGCAGATGGTAGTGACTATAAAAATAACTGGAAGATTACTGAAGAATGGCAGGAGGAAAAGCCAAACACACTCACAAGTGAAGGCACTGTTGGATGCTCAGAGGGAGGGGCTTCCTGTGGACCCCAGCATGTGACAGGTGCCTCTGAAGGTGAGCATTTTTTGCACTGGGTTTTCTTCCATGTGGAGGCAGCAGTAAGCATGCAGGGAAGGAGATCTGCAGGAACCATGATGGGGTCCAGAAATCACCCAGATGGGCAGAGTGCAGATCCCTCATCTCCCCATTAGACAGAAACCAGAGCTGGCTTCCCACACCAGGGATCCAGAGGGGAAAGGAGAGAAGGTGATTTCTGTGCTTGTTTTGGAATGAACTCCTCCTTAGCTACCACATCTGGGTGTGTGAGACTCTTCTCAACAGGGAGGGAGCAAGGACCTATGGAAGTCTCTACTGATCAGCTGTTCAGTGAAGACCATGACCACAACAAAGATGCAAAAGACACCACAAGAAGTGAGGGGACAGCCTCAGACACAGTTAAACTCTTGCGATCAGCACTCTGACCGGCCTCCAATACAAGACTAAGGAGTGAGAGTCCCTTCTGGGTCAGAAACCCGGAAAAGCCTCTCAGCAGAGTCTGCACCTCTCTGCCAGTGAGAGGGAGCAGGAACAGGAAAAGGAACACACAGAGAAGCAGCATGAGGGCTGGGATGGGATGGGGACTGAAGGTCTGGCAGCCAGCAGCTCCCATATCAGCCAGGCAGTGCTGGCAGTGACTTGCTGGAACTGAGGGGCACTCAAGTGCAAGGAGCACCCCAAACTCAGAGAACTAGAGGAAGAAATAATGAAAAACAGCTTTATGTCGATTCCATGCTGCGATGACATTTTAGATCTTCTGGGTTAAATATATTACTAATTTCTTTCTTTTTTCTTTTGCTTTTAAAAGCACATAAATGGCCATCATAATCTCGTTTTCTTTCATTCTTTTTCCTGTGTCCTTTGATTGTAAAGAATAAGTCTGTTCCTCTTCTTCTAGGTTGGATTATGCCCTAAGGATCAAATTAATTGTAATGTTTTCACTTTATCCCCCGCTCTGATATCTGGTAGCCCTTAAATAATTATCATAAAGATAATCTTTTTGATCATCTTTCAGCATAGTATTTTCATAAGCTACAATATCACTACTACTATTAACCACTGATTAATACTAATATTACTTTGGTTACCTAATAATACCTTATACCTTAGAACCGTTCTACTCCTCAAGAAATATCTTATTTAACTCTTAGTATCAGAGAATCTCTTTATCTCCAGTTTTTGATAAGGAAATGGAGGTGGACCAACCGAGAAACATTTTTTTTTTTTTTGGTCATTAGAATGCTAGCTTGGGATCAAGCTACACTTGTACCAGTGATGTGTGGATTCAGAACTTCTGTGACATATCAGTGTTTTATTGTTTTTTTATGGATTAAAATGCAAATCTTTTTTTGGTATCAGGGATGAACTCGGGTTCTTGGGCTTGTGCAGCAGGCAGCGAGACCACTGAGCTAAATCCCTGGCCCTAAAATGTAAATCTTAAGAGGGCAAAAGCGTTGGATCCTGGTCCTGGGGCGCCAAGCTGGCTCCCCTGTGTGGAAGGAGCTCCAGATCTGGAAGCCTTCTTTGCAAGTGCCCAAGAAGTCATTGCCAACTATCCCATGTAGCCCAGGGTTTCTTGTGGATCCCATAACCCCAATCCTGGCTCTGCTCTTTCATGGGGGAAGGCTATTCCTGCACTTTCTCATGCAACCAGCAGATGACGACTCAAGGAGGCTTCCATGAAGAGACTATAATAAACAACCAGGCACTTAGGCGTCTGCATATGCAGGGGGCATGAGATGTGCACGTTTGTGCCTCGCCTGTCAGAGGACAGCAGAGCAGCTGGTGTAACCCACCAGAAGGTGGAAGGAGTGAAGATAGGGCCGCCCAGAGCCCGCGTGCCACCTTGGAGTCTGCATTACTCTGCTGAGCCACTGCTCTGCACAGGGTCCGTTTCCTCAGTAGGGCTGGGGTTTGGATGAGGTGCTGGCAGTCTGTCTGGCCTGGCTCCTGGCTCAGACTGGCTGAACTGTTTCCTCCTCTGCAGACAGGCAGCTTTCTGTGAAAACCACACATCTGTGCAGATGCTCTAGCAGCTGTAACAGCTGTCTGTGCAGCAGGTGGTCACGATGGGGTCTGCCTGCCCCTGCTTGTGGCGTGGACTCCTGCAGCCAGGAGCCATGTCCCTCAGACTGCAGGAGCAGGTACCAATTTGGGCCCAACCATGAAGTTGGAGACCCCCATACAGGACATAGTACTTCACCTAGACAGTGACAGGGGTGGCCCTGATGCGCAGATGGGGAGAGGGAAGGCCGTGGGTGAGGATGCAGGCCAGCTTCTGTGCTCTTTTGTGACAGGATCTCCCAGTGCCTAGAGCTGAGCTGCAGTCAGCTGCAGGTCATTGGGGAAAGGATCACTTTGGCCCAAGACAAGATTGAGAAGATCAAGGGCAGCAAGAAGGCCATCAAAGTAGTGCAAGCCTGTGTTCCATGCCAGTCCTGCACTTGCCGGTACCTCACACTTGCTTCCTGTCACAACCCCTACCCCATGCCTGCTGTGCTCCTCTGGGCTCTCAGGCCCCTCAGGTGTCCTTGTGCCCACAGGTGTCTCCAAGTACCCGGCTCCTGAGCACCTGCAGGAGTATAGCTCCACCTTTGGTGGCACGCAGTGCCAAGGCTGTGCCACTGCACCCAGAGCAAGCACGAGCTGCTGGATGAGCCCTGTGGGTCTGGGGGCCATGTGGCCATAGCCCAGGCCTGGTTGCAGGGCACCGGGGTCTGATGCAGGCTGCCGACTCCCATGAGGATTCTGGCTGGGAAGGCATTGAGCCTGTCACCACCCCAGGAGAAGCTGGAATATTTCCTGTGTGTGAGCACCGAGCCAGAGCCTAAGAGGACAAGGAGGGGCCCGGAGGTCTCCCCAGCAACATCAGCCCTGTCAGCTCCCTGCTGCTGTTCAACATCACACCGAACCTATAGTGGGAGAGGGCTTGCAGGGGCAGGGAGGACCCAGGGCATCACGTCCAGTGTGGTCTGGATGTGAGATCTGGTAAGGCCTGGGCACCACAGAGCAAGCTGCAGCCCCAAAGCAGGGAGGAGTGGTCAGGGACCCGGCCTGCCTGAACACCCCCATCCCATAGGTACAAGAAGGACATCTTCTTGGACCCCCTGGAGGGGGCTGTCACTAAGACCCACATGATGCTGGAGATGGAGACAGAGGAGAAGCTGTTCGATGCCCCTCTGTCCATCAGCAAGCGAGAGCAGCTGAAGCAGCAGGTGCAGGAGGGGCTCGAGGCCAGGGCCCTGCTGAGCCCCTTGCCATCCTGGGGTGTGGAGGGCTCTCTGGCCCCCAGGGTGACACTGCAGACCATGTCCCCTCCCAGGTCCCACAGGTCCCTGAGGAGAACTACTTCTATGTACCAGACCTGGGCCCGGTGCCTGAGATTGCCATGCCGTCCTACCCGCCTGACCTGACTGGCATCACCGATGGCCTCATGCACAGCACTGACCTGGGCCCTGGCCTCAACCCCTCTGCCCCAGCACCATCCTGGAACTGCCCCCCTTCCAGACAGAGGTGGCAGAGACCTTCAGGCCAGGTGAGCTGGGCACTAGGGTGGAGCTTGGGCCGGGAGCTCCCTGACTCAGCCTCCTCCCCCACTCAGCCTCGCATGCCTGTGTTCCAGACCTACAAGGTGGGGTCCAAAGAGCACCATCACTGCCACCTCCCCCAGCTACTCCGGTGAAGGCCAGGGCACCCCCGGGCCTGCCCCAGACTAAAACCTTGAACAGCTCAGGCTGCCTGGAGGACACCAGCAGCAGTACCCTTGCTTGAGGTAGGGCGAGGCAGGTGGGCTCTGCTTCCTGAACCACCGCAAGTCTGGGTCCCTTCAGGATTGTCTGTAGATGCCAGAGCAGTGGATCCTAGATCTGCAGAACGGTTTCCATGTGCAGTGTTTTATCACACTGAGTTCCTAAACAGTAGTTTCCAGATTGCAGAGCTCTGGAATTCTGACCTCCCTCCTGGGAGGGGGCCTGGAAAGGTGGGGCTGTGTCCCTCATCCCGGGCTGAACCAGCAGGAAAGCGGTCTACTGGGAAATGGAAATGTCAAGACTTTTGTTTTAATATTGCATCATCTTGAAGTCTATGTGCAGCCTCCAGAAGAGGCACAGAAATCCTTTGCTGGCCCACTTGTCATGGTGGGCCTATTAGCACATCAGTGCCCCAGGGTCCAATATTGCAGGGTAGCACCTGATTGAGGTGGGAGGTGGGGAGGTGTGCAGATGTATGGACACCGGGCTCTGACTTGGTAAGGGTCGGGAAGCCCAACTTTCCTCCTCACACCTCTCCCCTCCCAGCACCAGTCTAGGGGGCTCCCAAGGAGGTGGTGCTCCCCTCCCCTCCAGTGGCCGGGCCACCCTGCTGGAGTCCATCTGCCAAGCCAGGGACATCGGCCAGGTCAAGCTGTGCAGTATCAAGGAGTGCAAGTTGGAGAAGCAGCAGGAGCAGGAGCAAGGTGAGGCCCTCCTCCTGCTGCAGCTGAGGGCTCCAAGCAAAAGTCTCCCTCCCTTCGGCCCTGAAGGTTCCCAGGGGACTGCCCACCCCATAGGCAGATGAGTGGTTCAGCCAGCCTGGCCCAACTTCCCTGGGGTGCTTGATGGGCCATGCTGACATCCTCATCCTGGGCTCCTGAGTGGGGCTGTCCTCTCACCTCAGCCAGCTCAAGCAGACAGAGTCCTCCCCAGGAACTTCCAAGGAGTGGTCAAGGCTGGAAATACTCTGAGAGGACTTGGGGTGAGCTCAGTCTTAATGCTTAGGCCTCTTGGGGCCACATCTCATGTCGCCTGTGAGCTCCAACCGTTGGCATCTTGGGCAGGTGAGCAAGCTCAGAGCCAGTGAGCCCACTGGAGGTCTCCTCCCTGTCCCTGCCCCCTCCTCACTGAGCTTCCCCTGCAATGAGAGCCACGAGCCAGGGCATGGATCTGATGTCAGATCTCTTTAACAAGCTGGTCATGAGGCACAAAGATAGAAGGGGGCACCCTGCTTCCTGGGGACCTGGGGTATTCTGCACATCCCCATCTCCAGGAGTGGGTGACCCTGTGCCTGACCTCCCTCCCTCACAAGGCTTTTCCCTCCCCAGACATGTCTGGCAATGTGCGGGGACAGCAGCCAGCAAGGGCCTGGGAGGAGCCTTTGCTTGCATGTCAAACTCTATCCCACCTCTGCCATCCCTGCAGCAGGCCCCCTGGAGAGGATGAGGAGGGCACCTGGGAATCCGAGGGTCCTGGCCACCATGCCCACCCACACCCCTGAGCCTGACTCCAGCTGTGCTTGTAGGAATCAGCAGGGAGGTAGGGCCATCCTGGTGCTGTGCCGTGCCTGGGCTCCGCCGATATGGTGGCCACATGAGCCACCCCTACACCTCAGCGCTGTCTTCACTAAGGAGGCTGGAGAGGAAAAGCTCCATGAATCCATAAAGAGGAATATGAGAACCGAGCTGAATGTGCTGTGCATCAGGGGCGGTGGCTGGCCATGACAGACACGTCTCATGCAGCCAGGAGTTCTGCTCCCTGTGGGCTCCAGGTTGTGGAGAAGAAGGCTCAGGGGAGCAAGGCCCCTTTCTCTGGGCTGGGGTGAGAGGAGGGTTGCTGGGAGCAGGAGCAGCCAGAGGGAGGGAGGGTCCCTTTCCACAGAGCATCTCAGTGACAGAAACAGGGTCTCTGAAAGTCTGCTGGGGAGGGCAGGGGCAGGTGGGCTTCGCCTGTGGGAAGGTGGCTGCTGTGGAGGGGTGGGGCTGTTGCTCTGGATGGCTGGCAGGAAGCTGACCTCAGGCCATGCTGAGTGGGAAGAGTCCCAGCTTGAGCTGCTCAGGGCCAGGCCCAGCACGGCAGGACCCACTGCTCCCAAGAGATAAGCTGAATCCTCTCCTGGTGGCTTTGCTGGGGACCCTGGATCCTGGCAGCTGCTGGGGCTGGGGAGCTGGTGTGGACCCGGAAGTCTGCACATGGGACCCACTTTCTCAGGCACAGGAGGAACTGGGGCAGGCAGTGATGTGGCTGCCATCAGGAGGGCCCCACCTTCTCCAGGTGAATCTGAAGGTGCAGGAAACAGCTATGAGAAATCACATCTCAGGGCGGGGCCCCTTGCAGGGAAGGAGAAGGCCAGCCTAACACTCTGCAGGGCAGCAAACATGGCACTGAAGGTGGCTTTGACCTCCATGCATCTCAGATCCAGGCAGGCAGCTTTCCTAGGACAGGGGCCAGGTATACCACTGTTCTGGGAGCACAATGCTGGCAGAGTTGCTCTGGTGCCAGATGGCCCTGCTTGGGTGGCAGAGGCAGGGATCCAAGTTCAGCTTGGGTACCTGACAGCACACATCCTCCACATTCTGTGTCCCTCCACCCTCAGCCCTCAGATGGGAGAGAGGACAGGTAAGATCCCCTTCCTGTCATCTCCTGCCAGCCATGCATCTGTCCCAGCTGTGTGTCCGAGACCCAGGACAGCCCCAGGATAGCCCCAGGCTCACCTATGGACTGGTTGACAGCCTTCATGCATGGGTTCTCTGCCAGCGCCTTCCTGGGAGGGACCTGCCCTGGGGTCCTAGGCTGAGACAGGAAAGGAGACAAGATCATTGGAAGCATCTGTCACCTCCTGCCTGGTATCCCTCCTGTCCCTGGGGACTCAAACCTCACAGGCCTAGGCCAGCAGAAGGTGACAGATGGCCTTGTGGAGAAGCCAAGAGGTTTTGAAAGAGCCAAATCTCTACACCCGTGATGTGGACCAAGCATCGCTGGCACAGCGGGGTCACAGCGCAGAGCCTCGCAGGCCCAGCCCTAGGGTGACCCCACTCTTCCTCTCCAGCCCCCTGGCCCCTCTGCAACCTGGCATGACTCATGAGACACTGATCCAAGTAGGCCATCTTCCCCTGCAGCTTGGAAGACCTGATGTTGGGGTAGGGCAGGCCCACCATTACCATGCACGTGGATGGACACGCAAGGTGACTGACGGCCAGGGTCTCCGCCTCTCCCATGCCTGTCTGGACCCAGCCCAGGCCAATGAATCAGATCTCTGAGCTCACAGCCTGCCTCATTCCCTGCTCCACAGTGCCCCCTCCTTCCTTCAGTCTTTGTGGTCCATACCACTGGGGAGGACCCTGAGCAGCTGGGCTGGGTGCAGACCTGGCACCATCAGACCACAGGCAGGGCACTGGGGTCTCAGCCCCAGCAGGAAGGAGGAGCTCACCTACCAGCCAAGGTCATCAAAGAGGCTGATCCCTTTGATCATCTTTCCTCCCACCACGGAGAGGACCAGGGCCCCAGTCACTGGGCCTTCTGGCTGGACACAGCTCTGTGGAAAGACACCCTCCAGAGTGCTGAGCCAGGGCTGGGAAGCTGCCAGCCCCACGTGGTCCCCACACCCGGCCTGTCCCCTCACCTTAACTCACTGGGCATATGCCGCCAGGACCTGCTCCATCTGGCTGGCTCACTTGGGCTCTTGGAAGATCTGGAAGGAGAAGACAGTCTCCCAGGAAAGGGCTGAGGAACAAGGGGTCTCACATCTGCTCAAGGGTATGGTCTGCACCCTGGGCATCCTCACAGCATCAGGCTTTGGGGATCCCTCTGGCAAGGACCCAGAAAACGGATGGAAATGGTGCAGAGAAGGCCCAGGAATAGCAAAACCATGAGGATCCCAGCAGGAGCTCTGGGGGCACTGCCACCCTGGGAGGGGGCTCCAGGAGAAGGGCCCCTCACCTTCTTCCTGACAGCCAGGCGGGCCAGCAGCCACACTTGTCCCAGTGGACAAGGACCTGGTGCTGGAACTCTTAGGAAGGGAAGAAGCAGACCAGACCTCCAGGGACCACAATGCATGGGTTACAGAGAATATGCCCCACCTTGTCCATCTAAGAGGCAGACAGGAGCCCCATAGAGTAGGCCCTTGGGACACCACATGGCCCGGGCTCCAAGCCGAGGGCAGAGCTCTACCCAGGGCATGTGCGGGCCTTGGAGGGCAGTGGCTACCTGGCCCAGAATGGAATCAGAAGACAGAGGTGCCAGCTTTCTGGGTTTATAACATGCACTTGGGTTCCTCGGCCACAATAAAGGTGAATGCTGCAGATAGCGGGTCACAGAGTGTGAGGGTGGGAAGAGACCTGGTGACAAGCCACCCTGTGGTGTCTGCACCCTGGGCCTAACAAGTGGCAAAGCCCAGTGAGCAGGGCCAGGGATTTAGCTCAGTGGTTCCACCGCCTGCCTCGCAAGTGCAAGGACCTGAGTTTGATCCCTGGTACAAAAAAAAACAAACCCAGTGAGCAGAGGTTACAGTGCAGGGTCTGGTCCACCCCACCCCTGAGCAGGGCTGCTCACCACAGGAAAACTCCACCACATACTCCGCTTCCATCCCAGCGCAGGCCAGCAGCTGCTCCCGGAAGTCAGACATTTGCAGGCCACAGTTCTGAGGTGTGTGACATCCAGAGGACTAGGGAAAGGGACCTCTGGCCTTGGCATGGAGGGCATGGGGGCTCAGCAGGGAGCAGAGTGGGATGTCTGGGTCGAGTGGCAGCCAGGACATTGGACAGAAATTGCCAGGAAAGGCTGATGATGAATTACCAGAAAGAAAACAACTGTTAGTGACACCCAGTGCTGGCAGCATCCTTGGATGGCTGTGTGAACACAGAAGACCCTCGGCTGATTCAGCACAGGGATCTCAACCCTGGCTTTGGATCCAAATCACTACAGGGAAAGTTTTTAACTCTACAAAGCCCAGCCCCAACTACCGAAGAAGAATCACCTTTCCAACAGGCAAAGGCCCAAAGGCTTCACCAGTCTGTGGAGAAACAGACCTGCTCAGACAATACTGGGGGGCTGCACAACAGTCACAGCCCCTAGGGAGGGCTTTGTTCCAGACTCAGCAAGTCAGATGTTGTTTCACTTTTTTCCAACCCAGAAATCCCATATCTAGGTATCTACCCTGAAAACACAGCTCAGAGGCAGCACTTCACTATGCACAGGACGTTTCCTGGGACGCTGTCTCATAGCAAGACTGCTCACAGGAGGGTGGAGCTGGCGGCCTGAGCAGTGCGTACGTGGCCCACACAGAACCAGCAGCAGCTGAGCCTTTGGATCTCTCCGTGCTACTGGACAGTGATCATCAGCGCCTAGGGAAGCAACGAGGGATCCCAGTACCTTTCATAGAAATAGGAAAGGGAAAGACTATGCACATATTTGTTGATTTTAGCAAAAAGCATAAAAAATCTCTCAGACCAAACACCCTGCCACCCAGCAAAAACACCAGAAAGCTAAAGCAGCAGCTGATGAAAATAATTCCTTATGGGGCAGGGAACAAGTTGATGAGGGACAGGAGTGAGATTCCCTGACTGTATTTTTTACAGACTTTTAAATTTTTGATCTGCATGAATGATTACATGTTTTAAAGATGTAATTAAGTCAAAAGGAATAAAAAAAAGTAAACTCTAACCAAACTCCAAACTGAAACCAAAAGTTCCCATTGACCTGTTAGACTAATACCGGAAGCACACAGAGAAAAGCATGACTTTAGGTGACTTTGTACCCTGTGAGGGCAGAACATGAAGGCAAAGAAATGAACCTTCAGCCAGAAGATTTACTGTTAGAAGTAATCGTATAATTCTGAAGCTATTTTAAGTATATTGAGGGATTGAACAAAGAGTTATGTTATCTAATAAGAAACCAAATGCTCACTCAGCAAAATATTACAAACCTTTTTTTGCTGTCACTGAACACACATTAATTTATGCTACCATGCTCTGCCTGCACTGAGACATAAATATAAGGTCAAATAAGTGCATTCTTTATTTCTGAATCAGAAATATCAAGAGAGACTCACACTTTTGAAAATGCATCTCCTAGGTGTCCCTATGAAGTGGCCTATGCACAGTGACAATAAGGAGTAAGTGGGTTGCCTGCTGACCACCACTGAAATGTCCTGTTGTGTGTAAAAGGGAGAAGGCTCCAGGCCTGGGTCCCGTGCAGGACCAGAGGGGTCAGGCAGGGCTCTCAATGCCGACCTTGAAAGATTTGATTGTCAAAAGCAATGACTGTAGACAGCTTTGAAACACAGGATGAATAAATCTGGATAATAAATCTGGATAATAACAAGAACAAAACAAGAAAGTGACAGTGGTGACTGCAGCAGGCAGCAGAGGCTGAGGACGGCATTCAGGACCACACAGCCTGTCAGAGTGCATGTCTGTCAGGGACAGGGCTCCTGGGCAGAGATTTGGCTGTGTTTACCATGGCACTGTTCAGAACAGAGAAAACCGGAGCAGCCTGACAGCTCACACACAGGAGAGGGTCTAGGAAATGTACCATGTTCATGGAATGGAAAAAGCCAGAGGAGAGCATGCAGGAGTAAATTTATCCCTGCTGAGGGGAACGGATGGTCGCAGTGTTTTGTTTCTGAATGAAAAAGTGAACAGTAACAGGATGTATATGTATGGACAATTTCATTTTTGTTTTCAAAATACATACACACCTGTAGGACTTAACCATAGAAAGCCCACTGGAATGATGTCCACCATCGTTTCATCTCTCTGGATGAAATTATGACCTATTTCCCCTCACTTTCCTTCTCCCTGCTTTCTACAATGAAACCTAAAAAATCCACATTACAACATGCAGGGAGGCACTAAGTGTCTGGAACACAGAACAGAAATCAAAACGACAAAAGACAGAGCAGAGACTGACAGTCTCAATGTTGAGTCTAAGGTTTGCCCCTCCTGCTAAACCCATGAAGGTCACTGTGCCTGGAAGATGAACTGCTGAAACAGCTCCCTACCTTCCTCTGTCTTAAGATAAACTGTAAAAACATTACCTCCACCTCCTACCCTTTGCTAAGTTCTGCTTCTGTAAAATTCTGCTTGCTCCTCTGCCCTGGCTAAAGAACAGATAAATGTGAGACCAAATTTAGAAACCGGGTTCAGACTCTGGAGGGTGACTTCTGCTGGGCCCGCAGGCTAGTGAATAAACCTGCCTTTCCCTTCAATTCTCTGAGTGTCGCTCTCTTCCTTGGTCTGCCTGCCCTCTGAGTGCCACTTCAGAATGACTTTCTAGGGAGTAGCAGGGCCCCAGGACACAGGAAGCCCAGCTCAGCAAGGGCATCCTGGCCCCATCAGCCTAGTGGACACTGGCTGTGGGAAGCCACAGCAGTGACACCTAGTGGACAATGCTGGGCCTACATGTGCCACTTTTCTGGCTGGGGACCAGGGACACACAGGGAGGACAACTGGTTGATGCTGCATCCTTCCTGGAGCCAGCCCAGCACCCAGAGCACAAGAGGCAGGGGCTAGGGTTTTTACCGGCTGCATGGTGCCACCCACAATGACCACTGCCTGGCATTCCTTCACTGGCCAAAGTGCTGGATCAGGAGCAAGAATTTGAGGCTGTTCTGATTGAGGCTGCCTGAAAGGGGAACAGAAACAGGGGAGGGGCCAGCCTCCCCTCAGACCTCAGATGGCTTCAGGTGCCCGCAGGACACACACAGACTGATGTGGTGAGTCAGGCTCCACAACCCCTCCAGGATGAGCACCAAGGTAGATAGTGCTGTGGTCTCCCTTCCATGTGAGCAGAGAGAGCCATGTGCAAAGAGAAACAGGTGCAGATCACATGGCTGGCAGGTGACTCCCAAACCTTAGGGCCACTGCTGGCCCTGGCCATTAGGACAGCCATAGCCCCACTGCCACATTTTCTCTTGCTAAGCTTGGATGGGATGTGCTCAGAGTCACTGGTGTGGCTCCCTGCTGCAGCCTGGTCCTTCCTTGGGAAGCAGCCTGCGGAGGCCAGAGGCTTGGTACCTTGGTGGCTCAGGATGACCCTGCTGTCCTGGCCGGCAGTGGTGAGGGCTGTGAGGAAGCTTTTAATGTGCATCAGCTGGGACGTGACCCAAGTGGCCTGGCCTCACCTCCTCCAGGGGGCAGCAGGAGCTGTGCAGAGCAGGAGGAGGACAGTGGACTGGGCCTCTCTGAGGTTGGGTCCAGCACCGCCCAGGCCTGCAGACCCTCTAGTCCTCCTGCTCTTCTGACTCACCCTTGGTCAACTTGGGCTGGAGGCTCTGCAGGAAGTGCCGGAGCCCTGCCAGTGGGGACTGCTCCTGGGGTGGCAGGACAGTGGCACAGTATTCCATGAAGCGACAGAGCTGGTCAAGAGGAGAGAGGGTGACAACATGATGCAGGGACTCCAGATGACTGTGCCTCACACCCTCCCCAACCAGGGGAGCACAGACAGAGAGGAGCCAGGGTCTCTGAGGTAGGAGTTAGGGCAGAGGGGGCTGGGAAGGGGCTCTACCTTCCTGCTGGCCTTACTCTTCTCGCACTACCGCTGCACCTGTGAAAGGCACCCAGCCATGAGGAGGTGGCCGGGACCTGCAATTCAGAAAGACAGCACCCTGCACACCCCAGGGCCTGGATCCCCACCCATCCTGCCCCTCTTTCCTCCTCTGCTACTGCCCGCAGCACGGTGCCACCCCCAAGGGCTCAGCACAGCCCCATGGCCAGTGGGCTCGTCACAAACTGTCCAGATGGCTCTGATCTCTCTGAGGGTCTGATCAGATGCTCTGTTCCCCTGCTTTCCTTCCCAGTGACAGCAACTGAGCTGGACCTTGAGGAACTCACTCAGATTAAAAAAGAAAAAAGCCTTCATTCCAGGAGGCAGAGCAGTTTATTTGGCGTAGACTCTGAGTGCAGCCCGGAGTGATCTCAGCTCTGTGCACTGAGGTGAAGGTTCAGGTTCTACAGAGCGAAGCTGCTCAGCAAAGATCCACTTGACTGTACTGTGTTAAGTCAATTAAAAGAAGAAGGACAGAATAGAAACAGGTGACCAAGGCAAAGGCAGGAGGAAGAAGAGCCTGCTCAGAAGTCAAGTCACAGCTGAGGGAGGGATGAGCTGGGATAATTTGAGGTCTGGTGTAGGCCATGGGGGCTGGGGACCGTGTGCATGTGGAATTCAAAGGGAGAAAGGAGCCACCAGTGACTCGATTTCCAACAGTGACCTAAAAGGGTAAGTCAGGGAAAGCCGTCTGCAGGAAAAAGGCAGCAGGAAGGAGGAAGGGTTCTGGCACAGGTGCTGTTCCATACCTCAGCTCTCGAGGGCACTTCTGTGTGGCCCCCACCTGTCACCCTCCCAAGGCCTCTCCTGAGCCTTGGTTTCCTTTGCTCTCAGAGGATAACTGGAGGTCCTGTGTGGGAGTCACAGACCCTGATGCCACTCAGCACACAGGGAGTACTCTGTCCACAGAGGCAGCTAACGCTGTAGCCACTGGGCTGTGATTCAAGTGACAGTGGCTGCACACCGCGGGGGAGAGATGGATGTACAGGATGAGAGCAAACAAAGGTCTGAGGTTGCAATTGAGATGGAAGAGGGGTGGGGAGGATCTAAGGTCTCCTTTATGCCTACAAGGTCCAAGAAAGGTTCCTCTTCCCACCAAACCATCTGACTCTCGACCCCAGACTGAAGATCACTTTGTTCTTGCAAGAACACTGCTTTAAGGGTCGGGTAATTTCATCTGTGTTCTGGGTCCTCAGACCTCAGATGGCTTCATGACAGGGGACTTTGCTTTTCATTTCTTCTGTAATCTTAAAGCAGCAGCTGCCCACAGCTGGCACTAAGAAGGAAACATGATGTGCCAGGATCACAAGGTGGCACCCTACCTTGAACGGCTTGATGTTGTCTACCCAGCTCTGAAAGAGGAAGTCACTGATGGTCTCCAGCTCTGTCCCTGAGAGCAGTCAAGAGAAGGATCTTGGGAGCCTTCCCTGGAGCACAGAGGCACAGGGACAGAGCAGCTCAGGTCATGCCCTCACCTGTCTGTGAGAGGCTCCATGTGTTGGGGTTCTGCCTGATGTCTCCTAAAAGAGAGAAGTGAACAGGTCAGGGTGGAAGTCACCTGGGCCCCACTTCACTGCCTTCTCATCATCTCCAGGGCACTCATGGGACTACAGCATTCCTGTCTCAGCAGGCCCTGGTGGCTGGTTTGCTTTTGCTCATTTGCAGGAGGCAAAGAACAGACAGAGTGGGCAGGAGGTTCCAGGTGGCCTCACAGGCCCGACACACATGGAACCCAGAGCCTTGCCATTTCCTTCCTTCCATACCTCCTCCACAGGGAGCAGACAGGGGCTGCCTGGGCCACGAGGTGCAGGGACCAAGGCAGAAGAAGCCAGGTGCCCGGCATGGGGCGAGACCCCCACAGACCCCACCAGCTCCCTGCCTTCGAAGGTGCCACTGCATGCACAGGTGCTCAGCTCAGTGACTCATCTATGGACCAGGGTTCAAACACACAGGCTGACCCCCTCATGGAGAAATCAAACTGCAGCTGTGCAAGGGCTCTGAAGATGCTGAGAGACTGTAACTCGGTCATAAAACATCATGCACTTCAAATGCTGTGCCACTGTTACAGCCACAGAGAAGAGTGTGGTGGAATAAACGGCAGAGAGCGCAGGCTAATGAACTAGGATGTAAGTTGGACAGCTCGACCTAGCTAGAAAGAATGAGAATTTCACAGGTCAATGACGGAGACAGCTGGAGCCCACAGATGATCTCGGGGTCCCTAGTGGCGTACAAGGAAATGTGGAGGACTGAGGAGGTGCTTGCCTACCTCCCAGACCAGACACAGACTTCTCCAGCAAACACAGGGTCTGCTTGATGTACATCAACATTCTTGGCCTTCAGGCGCTTCCTAAGGAGAAACCCTCAGATACTGGGGTGGGGGCTCCCCCAGAGCTCCCTCCACTTGGCCCAGCTGAGGCCTTTCTGTTTGCTGACCCTCAGACTGGGTCAAACTATAACTATGCCAAGAAAAAAGGCCGGCCAGCCCCGAAGGGCCAACAGTCCTGTCCCAAGCACCCTAGGCCCAGTGGGGACACCCAGGATGGATCCAGGACCTGGACAGCAAGGTGATCCTGCATGACCTGGCCAGGGATGGTGACCCAAGTGCATCCTCTGGAGGCTGATGGGGGTTCCCTTCCACCACAGGGTCCATGGCTCACCTGTACATTTCTGTGTACTGCTGCAACTGGGAATGGGCCTGGCAGAGGAGGGGACACAGCACAGACATGATGTCAGACCAGGCTCTAGACAAGCAGCTGAGGGCTATGCCAGAGAGACCTGACACTGTGCCCGGAAATGCCAGCTCAGGACTCACAGGAGCCATCTTGGCCATGCGGAGTGGGAAGTGGGAACCCACAAAGCATAGGTTTGCAGCCCTCAAAATGATGGAGCTGAGGGGACAGGAAGTTCTGTTCAGGGTACAGCCCCTTCTGGCCCGGGCAAAGAAAGAGGCTGAAACTCTTAGGTAAGGAATCTCCTTGTTGGTTTTTACTGGATGGGGAAAGATCTGGGGTTTCCCATGCGTAATATTCATGGAAACCTAAAGTCATGGCCTAAGGTCACCCAGGCCCTGGTCAGCAGGTACATAACCAGTGGTCACCTCCCAGCTTCCCATTCCTGTGCTGCATGACCTCAGTCACAGCCTCACCCTCTGAATCTCCAAGCTCTCAAACTCAACTAGGACTCCTGGCTCCTGGAGGGTCAGCGTGAAGAGCAGAGGCATCTGGTGCAGCACACAGAATGGAACAGATTATAGAGAAACTCCCAGAACCCTTGAGCCTTCTTCAATTAAATGCTCTCAAAGCAACGTCAACAGTAACAAGAGCCACCAACCCAATAATCTTGCTTCTCTCTGGCCACCATCTCAGCTGACCAGTTGGCCTCCATGTAGCTCTGCAGAGTGCTGTCCCCAGAGGAATCCAGGTCCAGTCCTCATAGAAGGATACATACCCCATGGGACCACGCAGGCCAAGGCACCTGGGACTCGCTGACCTCCATGCCATGGACGCCAGTGTTGGTGTTGATCAGGATGATGATGACCTGCAGCTGGATGCCCAAGATCTGCCATGTGGCTGTGTGCAGCAGCATCAGGTAGGACAGCACCACCAGCTGGAGGGGAGAGGTGGCCACTGGGGTGGTGGTCAGGGTCGGCTGGCAGGGAACCTGCCCATCTGTCCCAGTCCTGATGTGAGCTGTGCTGTTTTCTACCTGGACCATATATAGGGAGATGCAGGAGAGAAAGCTACCGCATAGACCTGTGCCTGAGCAACAGCCAGTCTCAGAATACAGGAGCGGCAGACCTGGAGCTGACTGATTGGGTAGAGGTCCGAGCATGAGAAGGAACTGGGAAGCCCTGTTGCTGCACCTCACCTAACCCCTCAGGGGCCCCTGAGGCCCTGGGAACCACTGTCAACCTCTAGTCCTGGAGCAGCTGCTTCCCAGCTGTGTGACTCTGGAACAGCTGTATAACCTCTGAGCCTGGGTCTCCTCATCTGCCACGTGGCTGGGTAAAGTCTGTCTCAACTGAAGGTTGAGGAGTGGAGAGAGGTAACAAAAACAAAAACATTTTTTTCTATTTTTAGGTACATGTCATTCTAAAGATTTTCCAAGGCACGTACAGTGGTGCACACCTGTCATCCCAGTACTCCAGGAGATTGAGACAGGAGGATGGCAAGTTCCAGCCCAGCCAGGGCCACTTAGCAACTCAGTGAGATCCTGTCTCAAAATAAAAAATAATTTACAAAAGCGGATGGGGTTGGAATGCAGCTTAGTGCAAAGGCCACGGGCTCACTCCCTGGGACTGCAAAAGGAGAAGATTCTCCAGTTAAAATCCTGATAAATGGTGAGAAATACTGAGAAACCTGGGCACCATAGCTCACTTAAAGTGACAAAACAGGTCAATTACTTCACCTCCCTGGCTTGAGTGTCACCTTCAGAACGTGGCTAGCTCTAGCTCGGTGGGATACCACAAAGGCAAAGGCAGGTCAAAGCTGACTGAAAACTTCAAGATCCTAATCACCCAGGGCTCTTCCTATTTGTACACAAATGGATGCAGCATTAGCCTCACCTCATGGCACACAGGGCAGGGGACAGACACGAGATGGCTGTGAGGAGGGGAAGTGCTCCTTTGTTTCTCTGGGAGCACCCACCCAGTTTAGGGTCACACACTGATGAGTCGCCCTCCAGCCCTTCAGAGTCGGAGAGCTCCAGTTTTCCTGCAGTTTAGGGCTCACACTGCTCTGTGTCTTTTAAAACCCACTACAGGACCGGGGATTTAGCTCAGTGGTTCTGCCACCTGCCTCGAAAGCACAAGGTCCCAAGTTTGATCCCCTGTACCAAAAAAAACCCACTACATGTTTTCCTGATTTACACTTGGTTCTCCATAAGTGAAAAATGACTCATGCTAAGGAAGTAGCAAGAAAATATTTAAATCATGCCTACCCAATACTAATGTAGCTTTTGAACCTTTTGTACGTTTTGTGGTGTTGGGGGAACCCAGAACCTTGCATATGCCAGGCAAACACACTTCCTTAAGCTGCAGCCCTAGCTCCTAAGCTACCATTTTTAAGCTGTCAAACTAGCACCTCTTCCTGTTAAATGCACAGCAGGTCTATGACACTGTCACGTGGGGCAGCAGGTGTATAAGTCGGGACAGTCATCCTGAAAAGCCACCCACAGTGTTCTGTGTGCAGAGCTCAGCTCCTGCACCAGTGACTTCCCACTGTGCTTTCCTAGAATGCATCTTTTCCTAGCTCCTATCTGCTGTCCCCCAATAATGCCAGTTGGCCTTGCAGCCCAGAGCCTCCAAGGAACTACAGCCTCCTCCAACCCCATCTTCCAGGAGAGAATGCCATGGGCCACCATCAGTACGCAGTGTGGCCATCAGTTGTCTACATGGTGGGGGGGGGTCTTCACAGATTAAAGAGTAACAGGACCCTTTCATGAACAAGAGCTCCTCCCCACCCCCACCTCAACCCCCAGTACTCACCTGGGCCTCAGGGATGGTGAGCCAGCTCCTGTAATAGAAGCAGGCCTGGGCCTCCTTCCAAAGGGACACCAGCTGCTCCACGTTCTTTGCTTCCACCAGGATCTCGTCTGGAAGCAGCTGTACTTGCTTGTGGTTGTAGAAGGGAGAGGCGGCCCTGCTGTAGCCCTCCTGTGGCTGTCTCTTCGGCTTGTCTTCTTCAGCTCTGCTCTTCCTTTCTGCAGGTGGTACAGGGCCATGAGCAAAGGCAGAAAGAACCTCGAGTGTCCCAGGAACCAAGGGAGGGCTTGGTGACATGGAGACCCTTTCCCACAGGGTCAGTCTTAAGGACCCTCCAAGTTGCGCTGAAGCAGTGTCATCAGGTCACTCTGGGATGTTACTTCATGTTCTCCATAAACCACCTGTAAATCCATCTCCAAGCCAGGGACTGGGCTCTAAAATGGCCCAGACATTCAGAGATGTCTTCCTTTCTCGGGAGAAGACAAGACCTGCTTTGTCATTATTTGTATTAAGACCCTATGGTCTCAATCTCCCACATCCTGATCTAAGCCCACTGCAGCCCTTCTGAGACTTCCCTCTGTCCCCTGCTCCAGCACTCCCACAGCCACACCCAGTCCTGATGCCTACCGTCTTAGCTTCTCTGTATCTCCACACAGTGGCCGGTGATGAGCTGCAAAGAACCCAGGCTTCTCATATCTTTGTTCACACAGAAGTTCTATAAGCCAAGAGGAAGAGATAAAGAAATGGTGTGGGCTAAATGACACGCAAGCCATCCAGACCCACCCAGCCCACCTCTCCTCCTCCTTCCAAGGAGCAGCAGGCCAGGGATGGGCTGTGCTCCCACAGCTCAGCCACCTCAGCCCCACTGTCTTTCCACACCTGGACCAGAAGACACAGGTGCAGGGGAGGGGACAAGAGGGCACCCAGGCTGGGACACCTGACTGCTCCTCACCTGCTAGGAGCCAAGAGACCAGCCAGGTTTCCTTGCCAAAAGGGCTCTTCCACATTTCCTGCACAAACTGGGTCATCTGGGAATGCATCTGGCTTCAGTAGTCAATCTTCTCAGAGCAGATGAAGGGGAAGTCAAAGAGGGGATGCTAACAGCCCCAAATGCTCTCTGTACATCAAGTATCAAGGGCCTGAGGGAACAAGGAAGGTGGCTGCAAATGCAGATCCCTAGTGACATGCCATTGCCTTGTATCAGATGGCACCAAAGGAAGCCACCCATGCAACTGTGCCTTCAGCCAGGGTTTAGGATCTTGGGAAGGCAGTGTCCCTGCTGCTGTGTCTTCATGTGGCAGGCCCTCACTGTCGGGGAGCAGCATGGAGGCATGCATCTCCCATGCATCTCCCACAGCAAGAAACGAAGTGTGAGCTGGACACTCCCTCTCCTCAGGGATTTCAGAGCAAGGACAGGAAAAGAGAAAAATGTTGCATGACTGTGTGTGCGTGCGTGTGGAGAGCAGCCCCACACAGAAGGATCTAGGCCTTAGCATCTTACCTTTGTGACGTGTTCCTCTTCCAGGTCTTCCTCATCCTCATCCACCCTGAGGGCCTGCTGCAGCTACTCTTCTCACTTCTTTCTCCTGGGGGGGAACACAGCAGTGAGGAGACTCCTGCAGGGACCCTGCCATCCTCTAGAGCAATGAGGGTTGCAGGAGTCCCTCTGAACCTCAAGCTGGCAAGTCAGCCTTGCTGCCTGGGGCAGGAAGTCTGCATCCCTTCCTGGGCCACAGCCTGGTCAGACTCCTCCCTCCATTGCATCCAGGGCCCGGACCCATCACCAAGGCCAACCATGGGTACACAGTGCATGGGGAGTGGTGCCCAGAGAAGGACAGGTGACCACGGCTCAGAAGGATGCAGAGATGACTCTGAATCCACTGACTCGAGGATGCTACCCAGCCCTCACCTTCACTCGCTCTGCCAGGTCCCTTCCTTCCTTCCTCTGCACAAACTGGGTGACCCAGTCTGGCTCTTGTGTAGGTCTCAGGGTGGTGGAGGATGCTTGGCAGGAAGACAAGTCTGCCCCTCAGGCGAGGGGCTGGCTTCAGGTTCAAGGAGACAGTGGGCCTCTTCTTGCTGTTTCTTCTGCTCAAAGTCATGGAGCCAGGACAGGGCCCTGCAGATGTGACTTAAGGACTTTCCCTGTGGGGAGAAAAATGGCCTTCAGAAACAGAGGGCACTGAACTAACCATGCCAAATGTCTCACCTCTTTCACTTGTGGTACTGCCCATGGCCTTGTTCATTCCAGGCAAGTGCTCTACCACTGAGCTGTATCCTCAAACCTTTTTATTTTTCTATTTTTAATTCTGAAACAGGGTCTTGATAATTTACCAGGCTGGACTCGCCCCTTTGTCACACCTGCCTCAGCCTTGCAAGTAGCTGAAATTACAGGACTTTCCCCACTTCAGTAAGCTCTGGCTTTAACTAGAGGATGCTGTAAGACTGTCTAGGAAAGGAGTGGACATATGATAGCCAGGGCAAACAGGAAAAGGAAAGAAACAAATACTGGGGCCAAGCAGCAGGAAACAGCTCTGTTTCAATTATGCAGCTCACCCTTCCAAGAATTTAAAGTTGTTTGATGGGTTATATACAAATACTGCATGGCAACAATTAGTGACAAGGAATTAGATTAACAGCCCCACCAGAAGAATTAAGACACATATCCTTGTAATATGAGGTCTTTAACTCTTTTGGGAAGATACCTAGAAGGGGACTAGCTGAGTCAAATGGAATTTCCAGTTTCAGTTTTCTGAGGAGTCTCTACACTAATTTCTGCTGTGGTTGTACTTGTTTACATTCCCACCAACAGTGGAGAAGGGTTCCTTTTGGCCCATAGACTCACTAGGATTTGTTGTTTGATTTCTTGATGGTCAACCTTTCTGGAGAAAGATGGAACTCTGTATTGCTCTATTTGGCATTTCTCTAACAGTCAGTGATATAGAACGATTTTCATGTATTTATTGGCCACTTTTACTTCTTCTTTTGAGAAGTATCTATTTGTTTCAGTTATATATGCCTACTTTATAGCAGCACAGTTCATAATAGCTAAATCTTGGAAGTGGCCTATATGTCCATCAACAGATGAATGGATAAAGAAAATGCAGTCTTTACACACAATGGAGTACTACTCTGCCATGAAGGATAAACAAGTCATTTCTAGGAAAATGGATGCACTTTGAGATCATAATGTTAAGTGAAATAAATCAGACACACACGCTTAAATATCACATGGTTTCTCATGAGAAACCCAGCATATAAAGAGAAAGTTAAAAGGCAGAAAATAGGAAATAGTGAGACACATCTTTTGCCAATGGGAAGAGGACCAGGAGATGGAGGGAGGAGAAACAGTGGGGATGGGGAGGGGAAGGGGATGGAAAAAGAATTACGATGTGTTATGTCAATGCACCAACTCCCCAAGGGGAAGGGAATCAGTATGTATGGCAAACGTGGACTAATAAAAACAAAATTGGACAACAAAGAATTCAGGCCAGAAAATGCACAAGTTCACAGAGTTACCAAGGGCCAGCCACAGCTGACTCTAAGCTTTAAAGCAACTGATGTGCAGACACAACATAATCGGTCCTAGTGTTTCAGATTTTGTTCATTTTTTCCCCCAAAGCCAGCCAACTGCTTTGGAAATGTGATTTAAATATCAGAATTTCCTTTGTGGCCCTTGCTACATGCTGAAATGAATCCCCTCAAAGTTGCCATGTGGAAGTCCTTGCTCTGTGGCTCAGAATGTGACCTTATTTGGAGACAGGATCACTGTAGATGTAATTAGTGTACATGAGACTGGGGGGCCCTACTCCTTCCCAAGGACAGGAGTCCTCATGAAAGGGGGGAGTCAAGATGCAGGTGAGTACAGGAGCAAGGTGCGATGATGACATAGAGGGCAAAGACACCCTCCCCCACTGGGAGACAGGGAGGACATGGGCAGACCCTTCCCTCATGGCTCTCAGAAGGTCCAGCCCTGCTGCCATCTTGCTGTAACCTCCAGAAGTTTGTGACAACAGCTTTCTGCTATGTAGGTGCCTCAAGTGTGGGCTGTGTAATGGAACCCGAGGGTGTTGGCATGGACTGAGTCCCACAGGCTGCTGCTCCTGTCCCTCCTGGTCAGCTCAGGCCCCCACCCTTTCTGTCCAGGGAACCAGCTCCCAGAGACACTGACATCTCAGAGCATCCAAAGAAGGTTCCGAGCCTCCTCCAAGCTCAATGCAGTGTGGGGAGAAGGTGCCCTGTGTGGAGCTCAGAGGAAGTGGTGCAGAGCAGAGGCTAAGCCTTTGGATGCCACGGCTGTGCTGCCTGGGCTACATTCTGGCTCCTCTGCTTGCCAGCTCTGGGACTCTCAGATGACTTCTTAATGCTTGCTGCCACAGATGTATTCATAAAGGGGGTGAAGGAGTCTGCCTTCCTCACACAGCGGTGCAAGCATTAAATTAGTTAAGGCATCAAGGTGAATGCCTGCTGTGGGATACAAAGAATACCCAGTCCATAATAAGTAAGCAACTGGAGCTGGAGGTATATATATATATACATATCATGGAATAAAATTATCATCCGGATAAGTGGAAGCTATCAGCTTCCATCAGACCATGAAAGGCCCTGTACCAGAATACACTGCTGCTGAGTGGTCAGATTACACAGCCTCAGAAAAGCCTCATATCCACCATTTCCCTCAGCTTCTGAGAGACACTGAATTGTAACAGACATCTCTGCCCAGTATTAGCAGACTCTGGTTAATTGCAACCCAGTCTTAGCACCCTTTGATCTCTCCCAGCAAGACAAGCAGTGCTTTCCCCCTTCACATCCTTGTTTGCATATAGGTATCCCTGCCTGCATATCAGATATTACTGGTTGCATATCACCCATTGCCAGATGCTTCCAGCCAGATGTTTCCAGATGCTTCACATTGTGCTGTTTGATGTCTTGAAAGCATACCTTTCTTTCCCACACTTGTAGTCAGTGGCATCTCATGCAGCACCCCAGACACCAGGCTATAAATCTCAGCCCAGACAAGGAAATTCATTCATTTTCCCAACACCTCCTGGGTGTGGAGAAATTGGGCTTGGGGCTAGGCATGTTCAGGTGCAGGAAAACTTGGAAAGTACCCAGAGGAAAGAGTGTAACATACACTTGGAAGAACAGCACATGCTTTGGTAAAGTCCAGGTTGTGACACTCCCAGCACTGCAGCACCATACAGGGCACTGCAGGCACCAAGATGCCAACTCTGGCTGCTGCGACCATGGAAGGCTTTAGCAAGTGGCTCATAGGTTAAACAGGCATCTCAGGCAGCTGTGGGGCGGGGGGGTGCATCTGAAGCAGGCAGATTAATAAATGTCACTCAAGAATGTAAAATGGCATGGAACCTCCTTGGTATGTCTTAAAAGACCCAGAACACAAAGGGGAACCAAGTCACAGGGGCAGGTTTCCACAGGAAGGAACACACACAATGAGGCCATGAAACCAAGGGGTCAACATATAAGGGCTGGGTAGAGGGAGGGCACATGTGTAGGGAGCAGATGACAGGGATGGAAATGCAGAGAGGGAGAAGGGTCTACAGGGTAAAGAAGGCAGGATCAACACTGCTCTGCCACATTCTCTGGCATAACCCACTAAAACAGGATCAAATCAAGACATTCACACTCACAAAAACATAAAAAGCAGGAGGGAAAATAACAAGCTCAAGAAGAAGCAGAGAGACAGAGAATTGGACCTAGGTTAGCAGAGTAAGGATCCCAAAGCCCAAGGGCCTCAGAGGTCTCCAAGTGAGGTTCTGGAGGGTCCAAACCAGGCAGGGCTGTGGCTGGCACTACAAGCAGAGGGATGTCATGAAATTCTTATTGAGAATGATTTGCTGTGGGAGCTCAGTCAAGAGAGCTCAGAAAGGTAAACTGAGGGACTGTGCTGCCCAACTTTCAGCCATGAATGCCTGTGGAGGTGAGGAGTGGAAGCCAGCAAGACTGCCTTCAAGTTTTCAGACACTGCCCCATGTCAAGCAGATTCACCATGCCAATGGAACTCTCGAATATCCTGATCTTGCCAGCCTCCAATACCTGGTACAGCTGTGCCATGAATTTTGTTCTGGATGGAGAAGAGTGGGAAAGGAAAAGGGAAATGGATACCACAGACTTCTTGGGTTTTATCAGCCATGGTTCTAGGGGAAAAATTGAAGAAATGTGCTACTTCTCTGACAAGCAGTGAAATGGTACCTAATGGTCTCCTCACTGGTCATAGATGTGCCCTTGGGTTGTACATCTTACAGCAAGCAGAGACTATATTCTCTGCATGTGCTGTATACCTGCAGGAGCCCACAGCAGCTTCATGCATCTCATCTAGAGCCTTCATCAGCAGTGGCTACAGCAGGAGGAGGCTAAGAAAGCCCCTGACTCTATCCCTCTGCTCATTACTGCCTAGGTACCTTTTGAATACTTCTGCAGTAGGTTGAGTGCTGCTGGGATCAAGGCTAGGGCTGGCAAATTCCCTGCAGCACTTTTCTCCAAGGCTTCTGCAGGAACTCGCAGACCCAAGCTGCCTATCCTTCTCTTCTGGGGAAGGCCTGTGACACCCTGGCACCAGCAGAGTCACCAGCAAGGCTTGTTCAGAAGGCACAAGTGACATGCACAGCCCCACTTCTTCACAGACACAGGATTTGTCCTTCCTGGACAGCCAAGGGCTCAGAGCAACTTCATTTCAACTTTTTTCTCATGTTCTGAAATTAATTTTCCCTGAGATAGTCTTGCATAACCTTTTCTTCTTTAACTGCCATTTTGGGGACTGGTTCTTCTACCTTGCTTCCCACACCTTGGTTTTTGGAAGTAATTTCTCTGAGATATTTGATAGACCCATCTCTCTCAGTACAAATATTTAAAAGTCAAAAACCCAATTTATTAATATGTATTTATTCTATTAGTCTCTACAATACCGTAAGAGTACAGCTGTTGGATACCAATGCATACAGAAATTAAATAATTACTGGATTTCCAGCTGTGAGATTGTAGAGAATCACCAACACTCTGAGCCAAATCAGAGTCCTTTATTGCCGGTGGTCAAAAGTGGCTTTCGCTCGAAATCTCTGGACCCTAAAAGCAGCTTGGGAGTTTCTTTTAAGTGGCCCTTATAGTTGGGGAAGGGATGGGGTGGGGAGCAAGCAGAATTTTACAGAAGCAGAACTTTGCTAAGTTAGTGGGGGTTAGGGGAAGTTTCACAGTTTAGTTGAAACAAAAATACCACACTAGAGTATGGAATTTTCTGCTCACAAGGTCATAAAGATAACATACAGCTGCTGAGTGCTCTGCTAAACAGGATGCAGTCTGTCATCCATCAGCCAAGGGGACTTCCAAGAAGGGAGAGGGACAGTGATGAGGCACAAAATAGAGTCAGGTTGGCTATCACATTTCCAACTCCTCTCAGCGTGATGTCAAAGCACTGACTCATCCCAAGCCTCCTGAGTGGTTCTCACGTACAGCAGTTTAACAGGAGCTATATGCTGTTTTACAAAGTTAATTATCCAATCAAGAAAACAGGGCCCAATCAGGAGCTTGAGGAAAAGCAGGATGAGGGGACTGGCCAGTCCAGTGATGAGACTGGTCACTGAGGGCCTCCAGTTAAACATGTTGGAGTACCAAGAATTCTGGGTTTCTCTTTGTCTCTGACATCTATCTAGATTTTCTTTGACTTTCTGAAGAGTATTTTGGATCGCAGCAGCCTTATTAGCATAGAAACTGCAGGCTTCTCCCAAGGCAGCACATAGTCCCCCTTGTGACAGGAGCACAAGATCAAGTCCTCAACGATTCTGGAGGACCACTTCAGCCAGCAATCCTACCTGAGTGGTGAGTGTCAACAGCATACTGTAGGCTCCCTAAGTCAGAATCTATTTGTTCTGATAGGGCCTAGAGTCTGAGTTCTCCCCTAGCCAAAGCAACAGTCCCAAGTGCTGTCAAGCCGGCTACTCCCAGCCCCATCAGAACTGGAACCACTAGGGGGGCTGGTCAATTTTGCCTGTACTGCAACCCTGGAGGTCCTATAAGGTCCCATCCCTGTGGTCTTCCGTACACATATACTTGAGGAAAAACTTGAACCAGGATGCATAAAGCTTTAAGTCCTGCAGTTAGTTTAGAAGCACTGACACATCTGGTAAGCCCAAGAGTGCAAGCCAGCCAGGTGCCATTAGGAGCAAAATAAGCCTTTGTGGCCTCCGGGGTCAAAGTCTGGTTGCATACAGCAAGAAAAGGGGACTTACTCATGTCATAAGGGGTTGCCAGGTAGCATTTCTATAAACTTCACCTACTGTCAGAGGGGGAGGAGTTGAGATACATGTTGATGCATTATTTGTGGCCTGGATCTGTTCTAGGGCCCCCATTCCCATGTAATAAGGGGGCTTAGCCTTTAAGCATAATCAACAGTCCTGGCCAAGAGCAGGCTGGGTCAAGTTTAACAAGGTGTGGATAGATCCCAGAATGGAAAGCAGAGGAGGCAGTGGGTGAGTATATTCTGCCTTACTGGGAAAGAAAGGTGAGACAGAGAGGTGGGATTCAAACATGGGGTCCTTTACAGCCATCAGGAGACCTAAGGCTATTGCACTGGCCAGGTCAGTGGTCAGCGCTGGATGGTGAAGATGGTCTCCTGGTCTGTCTGGGGCAGTCATTTAGAATCGAAGGCCCCAGGTACAACCCACTGACCAAATATAGGATCTTGGGTTTATTACCTTTAAGAAGAAAGGATTCCATCCCCCAGTGGCACCCACATGAGGGTTTTGACCTCTCCAGGCAATTAAGTCAGAAGTGCGGTTGGGTCCCCCGGAATAGGAGGCCACAGTTATACAGAGCCAGTAGGGACACTAGTACTGATGACTGGAGGCAGGAGGATATGAAAGGGTCCTGGCCTGGACACATACAGAAAGCCAAGCCCTGCAGTCCTTTTTCCCTTGAGGAATCTCCACAACCCATCTGATCTGATTTCCCACAAGTACCAAACCTATCACATAACCCTGTCTGCGAATGTGGGAACACATGAAACAGTTGGCAAAGATCTAACTTGAAGAGGATCGTGTCTGACCCTGCATGGAAATTCCAAGTTTCATTAAGGATTACCCTTCCAATAGAAAAGGAGGTAAGGAGAAAGGAGTACTTCTCCCCTCAGGATATTCCTCCTTCAGAGCCCAGTCCTGTCATTTCAATGATTATAAGGGCAAGGATCATGATCATTATTGGACTAGTCTTCAAGAGTCTGGCCCTGGTTTGGCTGTCCATTATTTCCCCTGTTTGACACGAGAATGATGAATCCATGCTGAGATTCTGCTGACCTTGAGAGTGAAGGGAGTGCTGAAGATGACAGTGTATGCTCCATTCCACAGCAGGATGAGCCCCTTTCTGGAAGGCCTTGAGGAAGTGTCCCCTGGCTGGAATGGGTGGCAAGGTGCAGAGCTGGGTTGGGGTAAGGTAGCTCGTACTCTGGCATGGACAGAAGCCCATACCTGTTGAAGAGACTGAAGGTATTTTAACAGACTGGTTAGGAAATTCCTCTACCATCTCACTTTTGATTTTGGGGAGCAGGGGAGGGGGCCTTCCAAACATAATCTCATAAGGATTAAACCTGCTTTTAAGGGGTGCATCTCAATCAAAGGATGGCCAGAGGCAACAGGTTGACCCATCTTTCACCAGTTTCCAAGGTCAATTTAATCAAGGCATATTTTAGGGTTTGATTCATCTGTTCCATTTGCCCCAAGCTTTGAGGTCGGTAGGCACAGTAGAGTTTCCAATTTATACCCAGTGCCTTACTGACTGAGGCTATAAAGGTGGAGCCATTGCCAGATCTGATGGACACTGGGAGCCCAAACATGGGGATCAATTCCTGAAGCACCTTCTTTGCCACCATGGTGGCAGTTTCTGCCCAGCCTGAGACGGTATCTATGAAAACTAGAAGGTATTAATAGCTGCCCCCTGGAGGCTTAATCTCTGTGAAGTCCACTTCCTAGTGTTCCCCAGGGCTCATTCCTCTGAATCTAATTCTGAGGGGTGCAGATGGGTCCTGGTGAGGCTTTACTTGCACACAGGCTGGGCACTTAAGAGAGGCCTGGCCAGCTAGCTCTTTTTTGGTACCAGGGATCAAACTTGGGACCTTGTGCTTACAAGGCAGGCTCTGGAACAACTGAGCTAAATCCCTGGCCCAAGCTAGCTCTTGTAATTTTAGAAAACAGTATCTCAGAGCTAAAAGCTTGGCCATTTTGGAGCCCCCTAGATGTGTGACTGAATGCAGCTGCTGAATGAGTTGTTACCCTAGTGCCTGGGGGAGGCAGATGCAGCCATTGGACATTTCAACCAGCCTTGGGGGTCCTTTTTTCAGTTGACTCACTTCTTTGTCTTTCTCTCTATTATAAATGGGGCTAGCCAGGAGCAGAGGGGGATGTGGGCCTACAGCAGGAAGGATGACTAAGGACTTAGTCTTAGGGCTGCCTCCCTGGTGGCTCGGTCTGCGATCTGGTTCCTTTTTGCTTCTGGAGCATTGTGTCTTTGGTGTCCCTGGATAGATATGACAGCCACCTCCTGGGAAAACCATACCATCTCCAGGAGACAATATCTCCTCTTTGTTTTTGATGGTCTTCCCTCAAGCCATTAAGAGCCCACTTTCTTTATATATACTGGTGTACATATGCATAGCAAAGGCATACCCACTGTATCCTTTCATTCTTTATGTATATATGCATAGCAAAGGCATACCTACTGTATCCTTTTATCTTTTATGTATATATGCATAGCAAAGGCATATCTACTGTATCCTTTTATCTTTTCCCCACCTTAAGGCTTGGGCTAGAGCAATCAGTTCTGCCTTTGTGCCAAAGTCACTTTGGGCAGTGGCTGGGCCCAGATAATTTGGTCAAGCATAGTCACCACAGTTCCCACCTTCCGCACCCCACTTACCACCATGCTACTTCCATCCGTGAAGAGAGTGGTGTCAGCCTCAGCTGGGGGATGTCCATTAGGTCTGAGCAGCCTCCCTAGGTGTGGTCCAACACCTCCTCAGTCATGCATTGGGGTATTGGGGTCATCATGTGGCATCAGTGTTACCAGACTGAGAACCTGATTGGCAGAGAAGGCAATGTAAGGCTGGTTGAGCAAGAGGCTTTGATACTAAGTTAGGCAAGCAATGGACATCTATTTGTTAGTAGTCCCCCTGAGCAGAGTCTCTATTGAATGGGGAGCAGTAAGGACCAAGTCTTGCCCTAGGGTCAGCTTATCAGCCTCCTTGACCAATATGGCTGTGGTAGCTACTGCCCGAAGACATAAATGCCATCCTGAGGCTACAGGATCTAGCCTTTTGGAGAGGATGGCCACAGGGTGTCTCCAGGGACCCAAGGACTATGTTAGGACCCCTTTGGCGATCCCTCTTACCTCATGAGTGAACAGTTGGAACGGTTTGGTGATTGATGCCAGGCAACACCAGAGTCAGGGCTGACACCAGAGCTTGTTTTAAATCCTGGAACACCTTTTCTTCTTTTGTTCTCCACTCTAGGGCTTGATTTCAGGGCTGTGCTATCTTGGCAAACCCAGGTATCCAGAGGCCACAGTATCCAGCTGCATCTAGGAATTCTTGTAACTATTTCTTGGTAGTTGGCATGGGTATCTGCAGAATGGCCCATTTCCTTGCCTGAGGCAAAGTTTTTCTTCCTTTTGAGGTCTCATACCACAGGTACGATGCTTGGGAAGCACAGAGTTGTGCCTTTTTAACCAAGACACATTAGCCCAACTCCTCTAGCAATCGTAGGAGCTCTTGTTTCCTGAAGGCATTCTGAACAACTGGCAGCAGCTAACAACAGATCTTCCACATATTGAAGCAAGATGAGGTTAGGGTCATGGGATCGAAAACTCACCAAGTAAGTCCTTCTGGAAGGCCTCACAGAACAGAGTGGTTGCGTTCTTGAATCCTTGAGGCAGCCGGGTCCAAGTGAGTTGCCAAGAATCATTGGAAGCTGGGTCAGTCCATTAGAAGGCAAATATAGGCTGGCTAGCTGAGGAAAGAGGCAGACTGAAAAGATATCTTTTAAATCTAGCACAGTATACACTTGGTGCTCAGGAGACAGCAAACTCAGGAGGGTATATGGGTTGAGAATGGTAGAGTGCAGAGATACGATTCATGGGTTAACTTCTCTTAAGTCCTAGACTGGTCTGTAATAGGACATCCCCAGTTTCTGTACTGACAAGAACAGGGTGTTCCTAAAGTTGAACAACCTCTTGATGTGAGGGGCTATGCCCTGACTGGACTTCTGAGAGATGGGGTGTGGTCTAACCCACACAGACATAGCAGTGGACAAGAGCTCCACTATCACTGAAGAGTGATAAGCGGCCAAACCCAGTGGGTTAGTTTCAGCCTGAACCTCAGGGAACTCCCCCTGAAGTCTGTCCAATAGGCCCTTGGGGGTTGTTCCCTCTGGGTTCTCTTCCCCTGAGGGGAGCTACTCCTCAGATAGGGCAGTGGTCACGAACAGTTGATATGAAGGGAGTGACATCTGAGCCTTGGTCGGGGTGAAAGAGATCGTGGCCCCTAGCTTATGAAGGAGGCCCTGTTCTAACAAAGAGAATGGGCAGTCAGGTATCACCATGAAAGAGTGGGTATCTTGTTTTGCTTCCAGGCTTACCATTCACTCACTTGTGAGCGGGTAGGCTGGACTGCCCCCATGGTCCCCTGGATGGGAACAGTTTGTGATGAAAGCTCTCCAGGGGAGGTTTTAACACTGACTTCTCAGCACCAGTTGGCCCCCTGTTTCAGCATTCACTATGGGCTCCCGAGGGCTAAGAGAGGAGGAACCCCAGACCCCTCAGTCTGAATCTTCTCGTCTCCTGGATGTGGGGAGGAGCAGTACCTTGGCAGAGGGTCTGTGGGGGCATTCAGTTTTCCAGTGCCCTTCCTCCTTGCAGTAGGCACATTGCTTCTCGCCCAATGGGAGGCATCCTCTTAGTTTACTAAGTACATGCCCTTTGGGCTTCCCAGAATTGGGTCCTGTGGTGTCCCCTCTAATGGCTTCTGCCAAGATCCCTGGCTGTTTCTTGGCTGATCTCTCTGCGATAGCCATCACTAATTCTGTTTTTCTGAGTCTCGGCTGTCAAAGACTTTTTGGGCCACACTGACAGCTGTGACATATTCATCCATGGGAACACTTCTAATTTTTGTAGCTTCTTTCTAATGTCAGGAGCAGACTGGGCCACAAAAGCCAAATTAATAGTTTGAGCAGTCTCAGGCACAGAGGGTTCAAATGGGGTGTAAACCCAAAAGACCTCCTGAAGTCACTCTAAGAAGGCTACAGGAGATTCGTCTGGTTCTTGAATCACCTCTGTAGTTTTAGACAAATTAATGGGTTTCTGGGCAGCAGCCTAGATACCATTTAAGAGATTCTGGTGAAAGGTGGTCAATGACTGGTACCCACCCAAGGTATTTATATCCCATTTCAGATGCTCAAAAGGGAAGCCCTATTTCAACACTTCCTGTGACTCCTCCTCAGATCACCTTCCCAATAGGGCCTTTTTAGCTTTGGCTATTCGGTCCCTCTCCTTCGCAGTAAAGAGGGTGAGCTGCAGTTGCTGGCAATCCGGTTGGCTGATGTAGATTCTATCAAAGATATCAGAACCTGGGGCTACTCTGAAAATGTTGGATTCTGAGTTTTACAGTTGTAGAGGTCAGAGGTGGAGAAAGAGACATACACCAAGAATGAGCAGGTCCCCAGTCCTCCCTCATGGGGAGGGGGATCCTCCCTAGGGGCAGGAGAGCCTCTGGACTGCATCTCCCCAAGGCAGAGACTTCCTGTGAGACTGAAGTCATCCCTACACTGAAGGAGAGGCAGTGGGAGAGGTAGAGGAAGAGATGGGAGGGCTGGAAGCAGGTGGATCAGGATCAACAGGAGGAGAAGATGGATTAGGGTTATGTTAGGGTAGAGGAAGGAGGACTTCCTCAGCATCTGATGGCAGCAAGACCAGTGGGGGACCTTGTTTCTCTGGGGCCCATGCACAAGGGGGGCAGCAGGTTTTGGATATGAGCACCTGGGTGTAGGTTCCCATAGCACATGCCTTCATCCATGGAGATGGGTGTAGAACTAAGCTGAGCCAGGAATCAATGTATGGAAACTAATCAGGGTGCCAAGATTGTCCTGTGACAACTTTCCAAACTGCCTGAACTAGCACGGGACCCAGGGAGCCCCCTGAAGGCCAGCCCACACCAAAAGAGACCCAGTCTATCCCACAAAAGGTACAAAGTTTGTTCTTCAACATCTTGACTCCAAAATCACCAAGGAATCCTGAGGAGAAATTCTTGAGTATGCAAGAGAGGGGACTGGAAGGGTGGGAGGCACTGGACTCCATGGTCCCTGGAGTTCTCACTATGAGAAGGAGAAGGGAGACAGAGACAATAAGGCCTGGAAGAAAAAGAAAGCCAACAGGGAGAAAGGACTTAATAAGTAGCAGGTGCCATGGTTGTTTCTCCTTTGTCGGGACCTGGGGGGCCAGTTCCAGTTAAGGCAGTGAGGTCCAGGGTCTTGGTAGCCTCGCTGCTGTCTGAGCCAGTGCTGGTAAAGCAACTCTGGATAGACATATAAATGCCAGAAGGCCAAGTATTTAAGAGGAGCCAGGAGAGCCTCAGTGGCAAGGTCAAGGAGGGAGAGGGACTGGTACCGGGGAAGAAAGAGATTCTGAGGACAGCAGAACCACATCCTTCCCCAGACAGAATCAAGGAATCAATCTAAAGAAGAGAGATAGTAAGATGGGAAAAGATGGAAAACATAAGTCTGGAAGCATCCACTAAGAGAAATTATTTTTACAAGAATCGGAAGTGTCTAAGGACTCCTGAAGCATACTCATCTCTTGGTAGGCTGAGGGGTAGGGACCTGGGAAGGTTGAAGGATGACAGAATAAGTGGATAATGAGCTGGGACCTAAAGTCTGGGTAGACCCAGAAGGAAAAAGAACTCCTGAAATGCCAGTTAGAGGGGCTAACAGGCTGGATGTTGCAACCACAGTGGCCTGGAAGGACAAGTTGGCACCATGAAGAATCAGTCATGGAACAGAACTCCAAGGCACAGTATGGACACTCAGAGGGAGAATAAGACAGGTGGCAGATGAGTCCTCTACCCTCAGTGTTCAGATATGAGTGGGAAAGTTGGAGGAAAAAGGCTCAAGTTGTCATGGGTAGAATGACTGCCTGACATTTAATAACAGAACAAAAGGGTGAAACTTGCCAGACCAGAGGACTGACCTGGTCAGTGTCCTGACCTTAAGAGGGGACCTGAGGAGTGACTTTGTCAAGGACCAATGCTCCCCACTCAGACAGAAAGGATCCTTACCTCAGAAACAGACAGGGTGAACTTGCGACTGTCTTTGTTAGGCAATCAGAATGCCACTGTGATCCCCTCAGTGTCAGCGCTGAGAGCATGGGGCCCTGGAACATCTCAGGGGGCATCTCTCCTACAATCTGCCCCCGAAGATAGGAGGGACCACAGTGAGGGATCCACCAGACAGGAGGGATCCACCCAAAGTAGTGATCTCTCTGGAGCCTCCAAAACATTATACCCAATAGCAAGAGATTACAAAGAATCACTGAGACTCTAAGCCAAATCTGAGTCCTTTATTGTTGACGGTCGAGAGCACCTTGCACTCAAAATCTCTCAACCCTAAAAGCGGTTTGCAAGTTTCTTTTAAGTGGCTCTTCTAGTTGGGGAAGGGATGGAGGGTAGCACAAGCAGAATTTTAAAGAAGCAGAACTTTGCCAAGTTAGTGGGAGTTAGGGGAAGTTTCACAGTTTAGTTGAAACAAAATTATCACACAAGTGCAGAATTTTCTGCTCACAAAGTCATAAAGATAACATACATCTGCAGAGTGCTTTGTTAAATGGATGTAGTCTGTCATCCATCAGCCAAGGGGACTCCCAAGAAGGGAGAGGGACAGTGATGAGGCACAAAATGGAGTCAGGTTGGCTATCAAACAGGAAGATGGCAGAATGGTGAGCAGCAGAGAAACAGCCCTCCAATATTTAGAATCCAGATGTTGAAATATAGCAATGTGAGGAAGAGGAGGAGGAAGGAAGTTGATGCCCAGGACCCAGCAAGGATCTGAATTGAGCGTTAGAGCCCACAGGGAAAGTAAAGAGAGGGACCACAACATGGAGGAGGAAAGTGGGAAGCAGTGTTTTTTCCCTGAGCCCTGGCATTTGGTGTGGGAGGGGAAGCTCAAAACTGCAGAGCCACAGTGACTACTTGTGACATCAGAGGCCTCCACAGAGAAATGCACCAGTGAAATGGAGCAATGGATGTTACAGACTGCAGTGGGTGGTAAGTTATTCAGGTTCAGATGCCCCCCAGGAGAGGGTGAATGGCTGGTAGTCATTTTGGAAAGGGGCCAAAGGAAGTCAGAAACCAGAAGAGCTGCATGCTTGGGTCCATCTAGCAAGTACAAGTGTCAGGGTAAGGGGCAACCAAATTCAGGTCAGCAGATCAGGAAGTGAAGTCCAAGCCAGCAGGGAGCCAAGTTCAAGCAGGTAGGAAGCCAAGTTTAAGCTGGCAGGCATCACTCAAGAGTATTGTGGGCTTAAAAACTAGGGTCCTAGCCTCACAGCTAGAAACCAAAAGCAGCCTGAAACTTGGTGGAACTAAAGACCCAGATTTGTTAGGAGTGTCTACCACCACTATAATTCTAAGGCTAGTTTGCTGGGAAAATCCACACAGACATCTCCACCACCTCTGTCCACCAAGGATAGCAGAGATACATGCCAAAGTGGACTTTTATTTCCCTACTTTTCTTCTTTCTTTGCTTTTTAATTTTTTAAAGTTTATTTTTATTTTCTATTTTTTTCTTTTCTTGATTGTTTGTTCTTTCTATACAAGTAAGAAAACTCTTTCTAGTTTTGCTGTTCTTGTTTCTGTTTCTTTGTTCTTTCCTTCCCTTCTGTACTCATCAGTTCCCAAAGCTTGCTTAATCCTCCTTTGTCCTCTGCCTTGCTTCTAATCCCTTTCTCTTCTCTGTTTCTCTATTTTTTCTCCCCAACACCTTTAAAAATTTTCTTCCCCGAGAATAAAATTGCCATATAGAGGGGATATTTAGTGTACCCAATTTTTGTTTTGTTTTAGATTTGGCTACATAAGTACAAATCAGTTCGTACGGTTAAAGTGGCAAATTAATAGTTACCACAGTTTGTCATTCTCCAGGCTGTATTTAATGTTATTATTACTACTGATTGTACTACTTTAGCCAAAGTGACAATTGTTCTAATCAGTTGTTCTTTGTATGCCATCACTAAGATTGCCTGAGGTCACAAAAAATACTATAGGCAAATGCCAAAAAAATCAGGGGCTAGGACAAATAGGCAGCAATTTCTCATCCCCAATATATTGAAGAGGTACAATATTGCAACAGAATCAAAATGGAAAAGCCAGCTACATCTGGAAAACATCTTTGAGAAGTAGTCATTTTTTAAGGGTTCTTGATATTAGCAATAAAGATACCTAACATAAAGAATTTACAAGCATCAATGCAGGAATTAAACCAAAAAAAGAAAAAAGAAAAAAAAAATGAGAAGGCATGAAATCAAGATGCATTCCTAGATTACCAGCTCACCAAAGGCAAACTCAGGGGACAATGAGGTGGAACAATTCAAAACCCATCCTGGACTCTTTTTTTGGTACTGAGGATCAAACTCAGGACCTTGTGCTTTCCAGGCAGGTGGCAGAACCACTGAGCTAAATCCCCTGCCCCACTCGGACTCTTTAAAGTGGTATCAGTGGAAGGAACAAAGCAAATGAGTGAGGTTTTAGAAAAAAATCAAGTCAGAAATAATTTCTCAGATAATTTCAGAGATGATGGCATAATGAAGTTCATGATTAGTGAAGCTAGAGAAGATATAGATAAAAAAAAATAAAGGAGCTTAGGAAAATGATGAAAACCATGAATGCCCAATTGAGGAAAGAAATGGAATCCATGAAATGGATTCAATTATCCAGGAGATTAAAAATTCCACTGAAAGTATATGCAGCAGAATGAACCAATGTGTAGACAATGTCAGATCTAGAAGACAAGATTTCTGTTAGCAATCATGAAAAGAAAGATTTCTTAAAAATAGCAAGGGACCATGAAAAATCAAGCCAACAGTTGCTAGATGTTGCAAAGAAGAATACCATAAGATTGACTGGAGTCAATGAAAAAGCAAGAGATAGGAGGGATAACATAAAAAAACCTGTTCACAGAAGTAATGGCAGAAAACTTCCCAACCATGTAAAAATAATTTGACATACAGATAAATGAAGCATATAGAACTCCAATTAGCCATGATCAAAATAAATCAACAACAAGCAATATAATAGTCAAGATTCTAGAAATTCAAAACAAGAACAGAACATTAAAAGAAGTTAGAGAAAAGAAACAAATTACTTATAAAGGGAAGTCCATTAGAATTATGGCAGACCTCATAACACAAGCTCTTAAGTCATGGAGAGCTTGGAGTGAATTATTTCAAGCCCTAATAGAAAACACACTCCAACTCAGATTGATGAAACCCACAAAACTGTCTTTCAAAATTGATGGATAAATAAGATATTTCCATGACAAACAACACTCGAGGAAATTCATGGCCACCAAAGGAGCACTCCAAAATGTTCTGAAGCACATTCTAGAAAGAGATAATTGAGAGTACAACTCCATGAACCCCAATAGAATGAATCCACAAGGCAAGGCAAGTAATTAAACAGCAGAAAGAAGGGAACCAACAACAAGAAAATAACATGACAAGGATAACTCAATACATATCATTTATAACCATCAATATAAAGGGTCTCAATTCACCAATCAAAAGAAACAGATTGGCAGAATGGATCAAGAAACAAGATCCAACAGAATGCTGCATAAAAGAAACACATTTAACTCAAAAAGAAATTCATAGAAATGGAAAAAATGGAAATAAAGTCTTTGTAAATAGGGAAGGATGGAGGGCGTGAAGGGAGGGCTAGGAATGGGGAAAAATAAGAACCAAGATGCATTATGTAAAAGTACAATTCCCAATGAGAAATGTAATTGTGTTGTATACCTACAATGTACCAGTAAAAGAATTTAATACAAAAAAAAAAGAAAGAAATTCATAGACTGAAAAATCAAAGGATGGAAAACAATACTCCATGAAATAGGAACACAGAAAAAAGCAAGGGTAGCTATTCTATGTGCAGAAAGTGAATTTTAAGCCACCACTGATGAAGAGAGATAAAGAAGGTCACCATATATTTGTAAAGAGAATAATCCCAGAGGAAGAGATAACAATCACAAATATATATGCACCAAATACCAGCACACCCGACTATATTAAACAGATGTTAATGAATATGAAAAATCAAATAAGCACTAAATAATTGTAATGGTGGACCTCAATACCCTACTGTCACAAATAGACAGATCAACTAAACAAAAATTCAACTAAGAAATACCAAAACTGAACCAAACTTTTGAACAAATGGACGTAGTAGATCTCTACAGAGTGTTCCAGCCACAACATCAGAATACACATTCTTCTTAGCTGCACATGGGATGTTTTCCAAAACAGACCATATACTAGCTCATAGAATATGCTTAAGTAAATGAAAAGAAATTGAAATTATTCCATGCATATTATCAGCCCATAGTGCAATGAAATTAGAAATAAGTGGCAAAAGAAACCACATAAACACACTGAAATTCAGTAATACTTTCCTGAACAACCAATGAGTCACAGATGAAATTAAAGGAGAAATCAGACAGTTTCTACAATTAAATGATAATAGCAAATGCTAGGTGTGGTGGTGCACACCTGTAAATTCAGTACTTGAGGGAGGCTGAGGCAGGAGGATCCCAGGAGTTTGAGGTCAGCCTGAGCTACATAGTGAGTTCAAGGTCAGCCAAGGTCAGCTACATAGTGAGAACCTATCTAAAAAAAAGTTCATGCCAATAAAACACTACAACACAGTGGAACTTATGGGATGCAAGAAAACTGTCCTACCATGGATATTTATAGCAGTAAATTCCCACTTCAGAAAAACAAAACAAGTTCAAATAAATAATCTAATGCTTAACCTCAAGTTTCTAGAAAAAGAATAGCAAGTCAAGCCTAAAGCTTATAAAAGGGAAGAAATTATAAAGATTAGAGCAGAGGGCTGGGAATGTAGCTCAGTAGCGCTGTGCCTGCTTAGCAAACACAAGGTTCTGAGTTTGATCCCCAGTACCTGAAAAAAGAAAAAGATTAGAGCAGAAATGAATGCAACTGAGACTAAGAAAATGATACAAAGAATCAATGAATCGAAGAGTTGGTTCTGTTTTTAAGATTAAATAAATTTGACAAACCATTATCCAACCTTATCAAAAAAAGGAAGCAAGACTCAAATCCATGCAATTAGAAATGAAAAGGGTGAAATCACAACGGATCCTGCTACTTTGCAAACCTATATTCCAATAAGATGGAAAACACAGAAGAAATGGACAGATTCCTATGTATATATGAATTACCAAAACTGAATCAAGAAGATATAAAGATTTTAAATAACCCAATATCAGTCAATGAAATTGATGATGTAATTGAAAACCTACCAACAAAGAAAAGACTCCATGTCCTGATGGATTAACTGCTGAATTCTACAAGAAATTTAGAAGAGATCTAATGCCACTACTCCTTAAACTCTTTAATGAAATTGAAAGGGAAGTAATACTCCCAAAGTGATTCCTGGAAGCAAACATTAACCTAATACCCAAACTAGTGAAGGATCCAACCAAAAAAGAGAACTACTGGCCAATCTCTCTAATGAATATAGATGCAAAAATCCTAAATAAGATACAGGCAAACAGAATGCAGCATATCACTTGATCTTAGCCAAAAGGCTGAGAAGTGATCAGAATGCAGCATATCATCAAGAAAATTATACATCATGAACAAGCAGGATTCAACCCAGGGATGCAGACATGGTTGAAAATATGGAAATCAATAAATGTAATACACCATATTAACAGCAAATGATTTAAACTATATAATAATCTCAAAAGCACAGAAAAACCATTTCATAAAGTTCAATACCCATTCATTCATGATAAAATCCTTCCAAAAAACTGGAATACACTGTCATTATCTCAATCTGATAAAAGTCATCTGTGGCAAACCAATAGCCAACATCATATTAAATGGACAAAAACTGAAAGGTCTCACTCTAAAGTCAGCAACAAGACAAGGATGTCCACTATCACCACTTCTATTCAATATAGTTCTGGAAACATTAGCCAGAGCAATTAGATAAGAAAAAGAAATACAAGGAATATGGACAGGAAAGGAAAAATTATATTATCATTATTTGCAGATGACACGATAATCTACATAGAAGACACCAAAAAAATACACCAAAAGATTCTATATTGAATAAACAAGTTCAATAGCACAAATTCTGGACACAAAGTCAAGACTAAAAAAATCGACAGGATTCCTGTACACAAATAATAAATTCATTGAGAGAGAAATTAGGAAAACAACATGTTTTACAATAGCATCCCCCAAAATGAAATATCTTGTAATCCATCTAATGAAGTAAAAACATTGATATTGAAAACTACAGTACTGTGAAAAAGAAGATCAGAAAATGTAAAGATATCACTTGTTCTTGGGTAGGAAGAACCAATACAGTGAAAATGGCCATATTCCCAAAATTGTTGGATAGATTTAATGCAATGCCAATCAAAATACCAATAGCATATCTCACAGAATTAGAGAAGACAATCCTAAAATTCATTTGGAACCAGAAAAGACCTAGCATAGCAAAAGCAATTCTGGGCAACAAAGCCAAGGCAGGGGGCATCATAATCCCTGACTTGAAATTATACTACAAAGCTACAGTGATAAGAATAGCATGGTACTGGGGGTGGGGGGGATGGGAATCAATGAAATAGACTACAAGATACAGAAACAACTCCAAACATACTCAGCCACCTTACCTTTGACAAAGGGGCCAAACACCTTCACTGAAAGAAAGACAGCCTCTTCAATATATGGTGGTGGAAATACTAGCTTTCCACATGTCAAAGGCTACAATTAGACCCATTATCTCTCATCATGCACTAACTAAAATCAAATTGAATCAAGGATCTAAATATTAAAACAGAACACCACATCTACTGGAAGGCAGAATACATAGAACTCTTGAAGAGCTAGGTGTTGGGACAAAAACCTTTATGAACAAAACCCTTATTTCACAAGAAATACCGCAAAGATCAACAACTGGGATCTCATCTTATTAAAAACCTTTTGCACATCAAAAGAAACTACTAACAGAGTGAAGAGATAACCCACAGAGTGGGAAATACTTTTGTCAGCTGTTCCTCAGACAAAGGACTAATATCTAGAGTATATAAAGAACTCATTCCCAAGTTTAAAGACCCAGTCCAAAAATGGGTATCTGAAATGAAAAGGACCTTCTCAAGAAGGAGAAACGGCAAATAAATATGTGAAAAAATGTTCAACGTCACTGGTCACTTCAGAGATGCAAATTAAAATAACACTGAGAATCCATCTCACTCCATAAAGAATGGCTAGTATAAAGAAATCAAATAATAACTAATGTTGGTCGGGATGTGGGGGAAAAGAAACCCTTCTCCACTGCTGGTAGGAGTGTAGACTGCTGCAACCACTGTGGAAATCAGTGTGGATATTCCTTAAAAAACTAAAACTAGAGGTTCCATTTGACCCAACTATTCCCCTTCTTGGTATCTTTCTGAAAGAATTAAAAGCATCATACCACAGTCATACATACTCTGATGTTTGTAGCAGAACAGTTTGTAATAGCAAAATCTTAGAAACAACCCAAATGCCCAAATGATGAATGGATAAAGAAGATGTGGTTTTCTTATACAATGAAGTATACTCTACTGTAAAGGATAAACGTGGGACATTTATAGCTAAATGGATGCACCTTGAGACCATACTCTTAAGTAAAATAAATTGGATTCACATGTCCAAATATCAAATGGTTTCTCTGGTTTTATAAACTGAAAGTATAAATAAGGACCAAAATGTATAATAGATATTATGAAATAGGAAGAAAATGTTCAAATGGGAAGGGGAGCTAGAGAGGGAAAGGGGGGAATTGAAGGAAAGGAAAAGGAAGAAAAGGGAATAGAGGGAAAAAATGGAAACAAGGAAACAAATCTTTTGTAAATAAGGAGGGGAAAAGGGGTGAATGGAGGGGAGAGAAAGTGGAAAAATGAATCAAGATACATCATGTACAGGTACAAATTCCATATGATGTGTTATCCTTACGTATCTCTAAAATGTACCAATAAAATTAATTAATTTTTAACAAAGAAATTAAATAATTGCTGGCTGGAGCAGTGGCTCAGCAGTGGAACACTCACCTGTAAAAAGCCTTAGGTTCACTCTACAGCACATGGGAGGGAGGGGACAGAATAAAGTAAGTCACTGCTCAAAGTTACAACTAAGAGGAAAATCAGCCCTTCAAACTAGGTCTATATGGCTTCGCTTTCACCAAGTTCATGTAGCTGCAGGAGCTCTTGTTGAAGTAAAAGAGGTATTTACTGAAATGATACACACTGAAAAATTAACTGAGACTCTGGGAAAGTCAGAAACACGTCACTGGCAGGATGGGGTTTCTTGCAGGTGAGAAGGCCGCTAGCTCAACCTTTAAGACAGCGCCAGAGATCTCACCAGTAAGAAAATACCATGGATGATCATTCTGCTGTCCAGTCAGCTGTGAGACAGAGCCCCAATCTGACTTCCTCAGCTCACTCCTATGTTCTCATTACCCAGATATTTAGCAGGCACATGGCCTCTTCAATCACCTCCGCTAAGTAAAAGTTCTTTAAGTAATTTTTGGTTCTCAATCCCAAGACAAAGACTGTTGAGCATTGCTTCTCTTTAAAGGTAGCTCACTGGTCAGCCTACACACACTTTGACCAGTTATTAAGCCTGACCTAATCAGCCTGGGCCATGTAATTGCTGGTTCCCCTGCCTGGGAAAGAATGACCCAGTACTCAGGCCTCAGCTCACCTTCCATCCCCAATTTGGCCACCTGATAGTGTCCAATATATTCCAACTCACATCATGAACATGAATACACACACAGAGGCACACACACCATGCACACATTCTGCTTTAGGTCGTACCTTTATCACCCTAACCTGTACTTAATTTCTTCATAGCTCTTAGCACTGTCTGAACCTATTTTATTCATTATTCTTTCTCACTGGGGGAATATAAGCTAAATAAAAGAAGGTATCTTCTTTTCCTGTCTTGCTCTTCTCTGCTTCCAGGTCTCTGAACTAGGGGCTTTAGCATCTTCTGGGCATTTAATACGATTCTGATTAATAAGTATGTAGCCAGCTAGATATAGGGCTATAGCCAGAGGTTTCTGTTCTTCACAGGTACGGGTAAGGAGGGGCCACGAGTTGAATATCGAGTTCAAGCACCAGTCCTTAATGGCAACAACTTTGTGTGGCTTGTATTTCCATGAGGTCTTTCACAGGTGAAGAAGCTGAGACTCAGAAAAGTGACTTGTTCCAGTTCAGGCAGCAGGGGAGGAGACCGGTCTCTGCTACTCCCCAGGCCAGTTCTCCGGAGTCGCCGCCCTCCCGGGCCCGCACCTTTCCCTCATTGGCCTATCGCCCGTCCATCATGAGGCCCCGCCCCGCGCCCGACAGGACTGGCCCCTCGCTTCCACAAGCCCAGCTCCCTCTTGCAGCCCCTCAGGATCACCTACACCGGGGTGGGTCTGACCTTCCTCTACCCCATTTCCGTGCCCTCAGCTCTGCCACTGCGAAGCGTTTCACTCACCTTCCTCCCCCAGAGCAGGACTGCTGCTCCAGGTCCAGTGCTGTGAGAGATCCCGTAAATTGAACCGTAAGCTCAACCGTAAGCTGAACTGGAATCACGCGCCTCCTCAGTGTCGCCTCGGAGTGGTGCGAACCACGTTGTTGCCACCCTCCCTCACCACTGCGCCTGAGCCCTCGGAACGCACGGCCAATGGGAAGATGGCCTGCTAGTGCAAGCCCTGCGCCACTGCGCTTGCGCAGTGCTTTTTGGGTCTTGCATTCCGGGTGCAAAACGCTGAAATACAGACTTTAAGAACCTGTGATTGGAATCTCTGATCACAACCCCAGGCTTAGTGTCGTCCTCCTGGGACTCTCCTGGCAGTGCAAGGGTATTTGATTGACCTTCCGCCACCTGCGCCGAACATAGGAGGCATTCAGCATATGTTTGACTTCAAGTTGCTAATAAACAGCAGTGGTTGGTTTTAGTATACTGAGTGCTTCATGTGTTTGCTCAGTTTTCTGGAAGTAGTTACTGAAATGGTTTTCCTGAAAGCTAAAAATACTGTCCTGTTTTGTAGTTTGCACTGATGTTATCTGTGGATACCTGCAGTTGAAGTTCTTTGCCTCTAATTCTTCACTGTTTCTTATCTCTGGTTCCCAGCTCTGGTACCCAGCATAGTGCTAAGTGGGGAAAAGCCTGACTGGCCTCAGGTCTTAGCCTCACTTTTCTTTACTGAAATGCCCCTGGTGCTGATTGCTGATCATGACATTTGCAGAAATTACCTTGCTTGTAAAGAAAGTTTATTGTCACATTTGATATGGTTAACTAGTAGATTTCTCTTGCAGTTGCCATGTATATGTTCCCGTTTTCAAAAAAAAAAAAAAATCTTAGCAAAAGAAAATCGGTTTTCATAAGAAATGTATGGGTCACAATCTTTGGTAACTGGGCAAAGGTGGATTTGAGCCGTCATAATAAAGTAGAATTTAAGTTTCGCTACAGGACTGTCTTAGTTTGAATGGGAATACTATTTCAGTCACTGGAAAGTGACATGCAGGCTCCGTGAATTGGTGATAGTACAAACACCTGACTCATTCTTTTCCTGCCAGCCTGAGGGGCTTTGTGGCTCGGCCAGCAGAAGATTGGCCTTCTTTCTTGCTCCCCTTTGCTCCTCCTTGCTCCTCCTTGCACCCCAGTTGACTAGGACAGTTTGCTACAGATAGCTCCCTGGCTATCAAGCCCCCTTTCTGTACTCCAACAGTGCAGCCAGACAGGCAGCATGATATCTCTTCCCCACAGATCTATATTTAAAATGTGTATAAAACAAGAACTATATATGTAAATACATGATTAATACTAATGAAGGATTATTGCACAAAGGTACATGGAAAGAGTCATACAACCATGTATAGGAAAAATCACTATTACTAACAAGTTTATTTACTAAAAAGTTAAAATAAAAATTTAACATCTTGTCACCTTAAATTCAAGACTTTTTGCTATTACATATGACAAACAATTTCTGGAATACTAAAAACCTTATGTGAGGAAAATTCTTCCAAAATAGCCTCTGGGACATTGATCCATACATAAAATTTAGTGGATTAAATTTATAAAAGTAGTTGAGAAATTCAAGATGAGAACAAAATAAGGAATAGTATAATCAAAATTGAACACAAATAATAAGATTGGTTGAAGAATCAATGGAACAAAAATCTAGAGTAAAATTCCAATTGAAAAATATGATAATTACAGATAGTTACAGATGTAAGTGTATTAGAGAAAGGAGTTAACACTCCTTTATTACAGTAAATCCCATACTGTGATCAAATATAAGACTGGAAAATGGTGCAGAAACTTGATGTATTTTAGTAAAAGAATATTTTAACTGAAGACTGTTTTTCTTCCAGAATGTGTTTTACATTTGAACCTAGGAAGAGTATGCCTGTCTGATCTTAACAAAATAATGTAGCAGTTTGCACCAAAGATGCAGCCTAGCAGCCCTGCATTGGAGGCCAAGATGGAGTAGACCTCCATGGCCACCATGACTTTCCCCTTGGTGCTGTGGTACACAGGGAGGAAGGTGACCCACACACCACAGAACACCAGCATGCTGGTGTTCAGGGTGTTCAAGGTTAGGAACTTGGCTTCATTGAATGTGTCAAGCAGGTTGCTGGTTGGTGAACAGAAGTGTTAGGTAGAATTTTGCTTCTGTTTGTGAATTCTATGAAGGATGAAGAACATGACAATGGCCATCTTCCCCAGAAATGTGGAGCAAATTAAGTTCTTGAACCAATGTACTACTGTATTTTATTTTGATTTTTATAAGTGCTTTTCTATAACTTCTTGGTTTTATCTTTCCAAACATTTAAAGGATTTATCATTAGGTGTTTCATATTAAAGTATAAATTTAAATTTCACTGTGAATCCTTTATGGGTGAGATGTAGGCGTGGATTTTTAATATTATACTCAAATTTTTTGAGTACTAAATAAAATTATTAATTATTATCACTTTTTCTTACACATTACCAGCACTGGAAAATAATAGCAGCTATGATAAAGACTTCCCAGTACATTTTTGGTTTTATTTTTTGTGTGTGTGACAATATTACTTTGGCTATATATGCAAGTGTAATGTCTTGTAGAAATGATCACATCAAGAATTTTTGTCTCATTCTTGCTTTAACATTGAACCACAAGCTATGATATTTCCTTTAGATTCTGCAATACCAATTACTGATCTCAGTTCCTTTTATTTATAATTTTGTAAGAATAATTATTACTTTTTGTTCTTCAGTCATTTAGTTGATTTATATTTTCCAAGAAAATAGTATATGACTTATGTTCCATAATCCAAGTTTGCTATGATTTAGAGTACACTAAAGAGAACAATTAGAAATACAGTTAGAATACAGTTTTCAATTTGAATTACAATTTCAATTTACTTCAAGATGAAAAGTGAATTGTGAAATTTGTTCTTTCAATGACATTGTTGCCAATAGGTTCCAAACTTTAGCTATTCTCATAAAATGAATTGTATTTTCCACATTTTATTTTTTCTGAAGAATTTTGAGTGTATTAGTATTTGAATGGTATTTAACGCTTATAAAATTCACCCATGAGTCTTTAATCACCATAAAAATTGTGAGAATATATTGAACTATAAGTTCAAACTTGTTAGTAGATATGGTACTATGGAGATTTTTCATGTTTTTCTTAGAACACTTTTGTTGTTTTTATTGAGAATATGAAAATTTCAAGTTAATTTTCAGGTATTGATATGAAATCATTCATACTATATTTTTATATGAAATATTTTCTGTTTATTTGTATAAATTCTCCATTTTCCAAAAATACTATTTTTTGTTTTGCTTTTTTGTCTCCTTTTTCTAGGGCCTTAATAACTTATTATATTAACATGTTTTAAGAGTATCATGAACTTTTTCACAGAGGTTGTAGCATAAGTGTTATATCTAAAGCATGAAGGTAAAATTAATTTTTGATATAATTATTAAAAAAATGGCATATTCAAACTTTTATACTATGTGAAGTATGGAAAATGAGATTCAAGGTGATTATAAAAAAGGATATGGAGATAGGGCTTGAAATGGTGTATAATAGGTACAATTCAATATTGAAATATTCAGTATCATAAACACCACTTTAGAATAGATGAATTTAGGACAATAAATCATGAAATAATAGAATTCCCTCTCTAATGCACATTTTCTGATTTATTTTTGCAATGTGTTTAAATTTCACAATCAGCATAATTTTATATTTGTTGTGAAATATATTAAGACTGATTATATAATACACCATGTAGTTAATTTAGGTATTTTTTTTTACTGATTTGGAATATGGCACTGTATTTTTATATGTATTCTCCATGTACATGTAAAGAGAAAAATACACCCAAAACCTCAGTTACTACATGCTTGTAGTTTAAGAAATGTACTCTTCAACAATGTGTGGTTTGTAGAAGATATTAAAACAAATTATAATGTGTCTGCAATTGAGAATATTACTTATCAAACCATGGGGGTTGAAGATAAATGTATTTTAAAGACAAAGTATACATTACACATGTTTATGTGTTACTATGTATAGTTAAATGAGAAAAGGCTTTAGCCTTTGTCCTTTAGCTTAAACCCCTCAGAGGTTCTCTTGCTAGCCTGATCTTGGCTCTTTGACCAGAGCTGTCTTCCGTGGCTGTCTCTTACTCAGTCACTGTGGGAATATAACATGGGAGCTCTGAAGTGAAACCATTCCATAGCTTCTCTGAGATCTAGCTTCATAAATCCACCCTTCCCCAGAATGTCAGCCAGCCAAGCACTGTCTCCAGAGGTATGGCTGGCACTGGGACTGGAGTCACTGTCCAGCTGTTTCAGGTCACAGCATCTGCTGGTTCACTGCAGGGCTCCTCTAGAGTCGTATGCTTTCCCTTTGTTCCTATAGATTCAATCTTTCTCTCTTGTGATTCAGGAGCCAAGATCGAGGGAGAAAATACAGACTTCCTTTCTTCTAGTTGTGCTCTGTCTCCTCCATTTCTCTGTAGGTTTTAATTTTCCTATCAGATCCTTCCTGGTTCCCAGGGATATACTACCCTATTTTTAATTTTCTTCCTCAAATTATTTTTTTCCAACAACTGTATTCTGAATCTTGGAAAATCTGAGTTGTTGTTGCTTACCATTCCCTGATTTTTTTAAAAAATTGATACAGGATCTGAGTAAATCAGGCTTCATCCTGATTCAGCTTCAGGCTGAGCTCAAACTTGTGAACCTCCTGACTAAGCTTCCTAGACTTCTGGGATTATAGATGTGTATCAACAAATCCACAAGGAATTTAACAAAATAAAGATGCCAGGTGTGGTTGCACTAACCTATAATTGCCATTTCTCAGGTAGCTGAGCCGAAAGTATCTCATGTTTGAGGCCAGCCTGGGCAACTTAGTAAGACACTATCTTAAAACACAACGTAAACAAGTTTGGGATGTAGCTCAGTGGTAGACCTTCCCTGCATTCCATCTACAGCAAAAAAAAAAAAAAAAAGAAAAGAAAAAGAAAAAGGAATCAAAGTGCGTACCCCAGAGGACATAGAATTTTTTTCACAGCATATGGATATGGAGTATGATGAGATTGCTAAATAAAAGATGAAATTTTACATTTATTCTACTCTTCAGGTTTTTTTTTCATTTTATGGATAGATGGGAGACACAAGAGAGGTGGAAAGTTTGTCTATAAGCATGCACTCATCTTTCTGATTGGCAATCTCATTTTCTGGGCAAGGGATACAATCAAAACAACAGGAAGCCTTTCCTTCCTGAGAGGATTTCCTAAACCCAGGATTATGACTTTCACTGCTATAGAGTGGGGAGTCTGAGGAAAATCATATATTGCTAGTAATTTCTTAGAGTTTTACTTAATTCTTCACAAAGAAGAGTAATAAACTTAATTTGTATAAATACATAAATTCAAATATTTCCTTGAATGCCATTTTTATTTAATGATAGGAACCATGAATAATTACAAAAATATGATTAAGAAAAAGTGTTTCTTTCCCATTCACCACAAAGGGAGTAAATATGAAAAATTCTTTACATTGAAAATTTAAATTTCTGTGTATGACAATGTCCTGACCAAGGGTAAGGTGCAAAATACAAAATAAGATTTTTATTTATGTTTTATTTATGTTTAATTTATGTTATTTATGTTTAATTAAATGCATCATGTTTAGCTCCAACATACCTCTGTAATTCCTGTGGTCCACTCTACTGTGTCCTCAGATAAAGACTATTGTTGTCCAAATGGAACATGAGGCGAAAACTCTCCTATTTTCACCCTAAATCTAGGACCTTCTGGAAAATTCCAAAAGTTGAGACTATCATACATTGCATCCACTTTACTTTTCTTGTCTAAATTCACTTGGTCTCCAGCAGGATTGTTAAACTGGAGGTCCTTCAGAAAGGCATGCAGCTGAAAGAGACACAACATTCTTTTGATAACTTATCTCAAGATTTAAGTGCAAAATTCTGAATGTGGGAAACCTCCTTATTGTCCCTTATCCTTGTTTCATAATGGAACTTTAATCACTGCATGGGTAAAATTTAAATTTTTAAACTTTAAAGCAAGAGATGCAGAGTATTGGCATTTTATGGAACCAAAGCAATGGTTTTTGACTCATTCCCAGGTCAAAGTGTAGCTCAACAATGAAATTATTGCAGACTCTCCTGTATTACTGAGAAGGTTCTTTCATTGCTTGGAGCACCTAAGGAATACCTTTAAAAGGACCTTAATAACAGGGTGTGCCATCCAGTGAAAAGGACATTACCTGGCAAAGGGAAAACAGCACTGCATTCTCATTTCCAACTGGTTCCATTTGAACTTGTGGGAGAAGCATCTTCTGGAGGGCATAGGCCATAGCATACACAGAATTGTATATGTTGTAGCTCCTATCACTCATGGCCAAGTCAAAATGATTCATAGGCAACCATGCCAAAGAGGCATTAGGTGTACAGTCCTTGAAAGAACAGACAGAATCAGAAAACAAACAATGGAAATTCTGGAACCAATACAGAGTGAGGAAAGTATCTTCTGGTTATGTTTAGGGGTTAATAGTTTGGATGAAATTTTTAAATCAAGAAATCTCATGGTGTTGTGAAAAAATCAGAGTCCCATGGATGGAAAGAATCAAAGGTCAAGTTTCTCCCAGCCATATCAGCATGCCATTCTGAGTTTGTGATCCACTCTGCATGTCAATAAATATAGCCTTACATGATAGTTTATATCATTTAGACTCACAGAATCAAAGTAAATGATAACTGCATTTACTGGTAATATTTCTTTGCTTAGGAAATCACGTGGCTTAGCAGTTGAGACATATGAAACAGGAGCATTTGAGATCACTTTCACAAATGCTACACAGACTCTGTTCTTGTCCATCTCTCCTCTCAAATCTGAAAGGAATTGAAGACTTTTCTGACCTTCTGTGATGATCAGTCCCACCCACGTCCAGCTGAAATAAATTATCAAGGAGACCATGCCAAAGGCCAGAGATGTGTCATTCAAAGCCATCTCAGAGAGAGAAGGAAACTGGCCATTGTCACTCTACACAGGGTCAAAAGATCCAAAAGCAAACTAAAAAGAAAAGAAAGTGGAAGAGTTGTGGAGATTAACATAAAGGACAGCCTTACCCTAAAAGTTAATTAAGGAAAAATGGGAAATTGTAGAAGCATATTTTAATTCCTCCCATTTATGTAATTCCAATAGCCTTATTTTTGAAAATAATTCACCAGATTCTGAGTTCCCCTCTCCATCCTTTCTACTGCAGTCAAACAAAACATGTGTGAGCCATAAATCAATGGTAGTACATTTTGAGATCACAAAATTAAGGTGTTATATACATGTACCAACTCCCTACGATAACTGAAATCATTAAGTCCTGCAAACATACTATTAAAAAATAAAAATGTTAAAAGTGTGATGCATATACCTAATCTGTGCTTTTAGCTTGTTTGGGAACCTGACAAGGGCGACAACACAACCTGATATTTATCCCTTCTTATCACACCCACTCTCACCTGTGGAAATTTGTAGAGATCTAGCAGTGTTCCAATTTGAGCAGCATTGGCCCATGCTGTTCCTGTTAGTACTGTTACAGACTTGCTCTTTCTCCCACAAGTATAGTTAGGGATCACATTCTGTCCTGTGTATAAAATGAAGAAACTCTCCATTAGACTCCAGTGACTGTAATGTTAATTATGGAACTCATATCCCAGAGAATTGTTGGGTAAAAAGTGAAGATTCCTGTTGATCTCCTTCATGGCAAAAATGAAAGCTAGTATGTTCTTGTAGAAACTCTATTAAATATTACTCTTAATGAAATCATTGAGTTTAAGTTGTGACAGAAAACATAGAGATGAGAAAGAGAAAGGAAGACAAGTTTCTGGATGAAGATGAATTTGTGTCAGCAGATGAGTCAGCCAGACCAGGGCTTATACTGAGGATTCTGGAGAGTTGGGCAGAGAACAAAAACAACAGTTGTAGTTCTGAAGGTTTGGAACACAGAGAGGAGCAACAAATTGTTTTCCTTTTAAAAACAACAATAAAATAAAATTTTCTAACTCTCCATTTTGTTTACTTTATTATTTTTTATTTGATTTTTGTGTTTATTCTTTTACTCAATCCTTTTGGTGATTTACCCATGGAGTCCTCTAATTGTTTTGCCATTAACACCCTCTTCCATCCATACATTCATCCTTTAGTCCATCTGTCCATCCACCCACTCACTGATCCAGCCCATGCCTTCACTTAGGAGACATTATATTGCATATGTAAGAATGAAAAATCAATACTACAAAGAGTATTCAGTACTACAAAGAGATATTGGCTAATTTATTTAAAATAAATGCAAAAAATAAATTCAAGTATGCTTAATGCAGTCTCAGAAAAGAAAGCACATCATGAACAATTAATTTACTCTAATAAATATTCTATATTTTTAATGATATTTCTAAAATTAACAAGTGGTAGAAAAGCGAAAACTTCAATAGAAATAAAGAAATAGTTTGTCTATATTTTGATTAAAATTCTGAGCATTTTAGAAATGTAAAAGGATATTTTATTTGTCATAAGTTGTGGCCTCAAAATGTAATATACACATAATATTTCATGGCAAAATACTGAGGATTTCCACTGAAAAAATAGTACTAGAAATAAGACCATTATTGACATTATTACCATGCACCATATTTGCAGTAAAATGAAAAGGAACAAGTAAACTATAAATAATGGGAGATAGAAGGTAAAGCTATAATTACGAGACCACATGCAATAGATTCAACAAGTTCAAATACAGAACTAAGAAATTAGGTCAAATGTTCCACAAAAATAACAATTTCCTTATAAAACAAAGTGCATGAATGCAAGGTAGATAAAACAATTTCTTTTTATATTAACTAAATCATTAAAAAGTTCAAGGATGAATATAACAAAAATTATTTCATATGTATCATTTGGATGTACATAGAACATTTAAAAAGAATATATATCTATGACTTACGTATCAATAAAGAATGATTAAACAAGAATACAGAAAATTTAACAAAGTTGATTGAAAATCTCACTATAGCACATTAGTTGTACATTTAGTTACTCTAAAAATTCAATTTATTGTCATTTTTAATTCATATGTACTTAGTGTAGCACATAACCTGAAAAACCTAGAATTCTAATGACCATAGGAGAGAGGACTTAATCAAAATAATTTTTTGTGATATAGGAAGTCAAGAGGAGAAACACACAACCAGTTATCAAAACTTCCTATCATTAGTATATTAAAGGAATATGCCCTTGAAGAGGAAAAGAAACATAATGAAATGGTTAAAAGAAATGAGAGATATAGGTATCTAATGCCAAAAGTTGTCATATTAAAATATTAGTAAAAACTATTGAGAAACTGAAAGAGAATACAACATAAAAGTTGAGAAATGCTCAAATTTAAGCACAAAAATTATAATCAACTCCAGACTTAATGGGAGTCAGAAAAAATTCCAAAATATAACTCAAATGAAAAGGGTGACAGTTACAGGTGTTAGTGACTTCAAGACTATTAGAAACCCAAGTCAGTTGTTCATTCAAATAAGTCCCACAATGTAATCTGACATTTGACTGCATAAATGGCAATGAGCTGCCTCTGATTTTCTGTTTTTGTTTTTTTTTAAATATTCTCTCTGTACTCTTACTCCAAAAATGGGTTTTATGTATGAAGGAATATACAGAATTTCTCTCTGGCCTTAAGAAAATAATGTAGCACTTAGGGGCAAAGATGCAGCTCAGCAGCCCTGAACTGGAGGCCAAGATGGAGAAGACTTCCATGGCCACCATGACTTTCCCCTTGGTGCTGTGGTACACAGGGAGGAAGGTGACCCACACACTGCAGAACACCAGCATCCTGAAGTCAGGAACTTGGCTTCCTTGAAGATGTTAGGCAGGTTCCTGGCCAGGAGAGCCACAGTGATGCTCACTAGGGCCAGGGGGCCCAGGTATCCCAGAACATAGTAGAAGGCATTGAGTGAGCCCTTGTTGCACACGATGATGATGTGGCCATGATTAGAGTGTGCATCTGTGTCAAGGTAGGGTGGATTTGATCCCATCCAGACTCCACAGAGGGTGAGTTGGAACATGGAGCAGACGGGGATGATGCAGTTAGGTAGCTCTGATATCAGCAACTGCCTCATCTTTCTGCTTGGAGCAGTGATCTTAAAGGCCAAAACCACAGTAACAGTTTTGGCCAAGATGATGGCCTGGTCTCATTACCTCCATGGGGTTTCACAGAGCTTCTCCTACACCAGCATCTGCCTAAAATGTTCGAGGAAGGCACATTCTTGATTTTTAGCACAGTGCTATTTGAAGCATCTGGTTCCACTCTACTTTCAATAACTACAGCACAAAAGGGAAGGTCATGGTGGTTGTAGACGTTTTCTCCATTTACATTCCAGCAGATGAACAACAACTTTCTGCCCTCAAATTTTTTTATTTTTAATTTTATTTCAGAATTATTGTATTCTATAATTAGATTTTCTAATTATTCATACTGATCATGTTTAATTTTGTTTGTAGTCACCATGTTTATATTATTATCTACTTCCAAATTAATCTCATTTCCTAATTTTCCTGATAGATACTCATGAATTTCCTCATTTTCCATCTAGGCATGCTTATTCAAAATACAATTACAACTGTGGAATAATACATATTCTCAACAGTTGAAAAAAATCATTTTTTAATTTTTCTTATGAATTTTTTTTCTGGAGGTTTAAATTTAAATTTCATATAGTTTCCATGTCATGAAATATACTTTTTAATTTTAAAATTTTTCTTTAAAATATTTCAGGTATAAAGTATTATGTTTTGAAATACTTGCCTTAATATACAAGCTCCTATTCCATTGATTAACAGTGATTTTTTTATATTCTAAATTACCACATATTGATCAAGATATTTATACCATTAACATTTTATGAATGTTTTATTTTGAAAAATTTAATGATACCAATATGATGACTATATTATGTTTTGTATCTAATATAATAACCCTCTTCTCATTTTTATTCTTTTGGTGTCTTCTTCAAGAATTTTTACCTGAATTTCTTTTAGTTCTTCATATAGGGCCTATTGAATTTTTGCATTGACTCACATTATGCTGTAATAAATACTCTTAAATATTAGCTAGTAGCTTGTTGAATTTCTAGATTAATTTAGGGAAATGATAGGTGTACAGTACTGAGCTTTATCATTCAAGAATCTGATTTATGTTTCAATTATCCTTTTTATGTTATTTTTATTGATTTGCATATATGTCAAACATATAGCCATAAATATGTTATAAAAAAAACAATTTTCTTTTAATCTTTTTCTATTCTTCTTTGACTTGTTACAGTGAAAAGAATTTTTTTGCTTCCATACAGTCCAAACAAGTTATTTATAATATATAAAGAAAATATTCTTTTATCAAAATTAATTGGTTTCCCATATTTAAGTATGGGAAAAATTTTTCAAGTCTCTTAAGCAAATAATGGTGGCTTGCTGTCTTCTCTTCCATTGTTTGTGCCTCTTTTATCAGTGTTACCTTGCTTCAAGAATGCTTTTGTTTGCAAACAATTTGGTTTACAAGCATAAGCATTTGACTAAAGTTTGTTTTTGTTTGTGAACTCTGCATCAAGTGATAAACACAACCATGGCTACATTTTTTTGCATGAACACGAATGTGACCAACTTTCCAGAATAATAGAAAAAATAGTTCATAAACTGAGGTACCACTGTATTTCAGTTTATATTGCTGGCAAGATATTTGATATTAATGTTAATAATCTCTATTGCTTCTGTTTTCAGTAGAAAATATACTAATTCTGTTAAATACAGTGTACATATTACAGTTTTCAGTGATAAGAGTAATCAAGTTTAAATATTTTTCATTTCTGGATTGCCACAAACCAACAATACTTATCAAAGGCATTATTTTCATCTGATATACTAATTCAGAAATTCTATTATTAATGTTAAAAAATATATATATATTTATATACTGGGTAAACCAGAATTCCTAATGGTACGTTCCTTTTTATTGAAAATTTGGGAGCATATTTGAAGAAATTTTGTGTTTAGTTAAATGAGTTGATGTATAGGTTTTTGTAATCCCATCAGTTTTGAATATTTAAGTCTACATGTGTACATGAAAGTATTTCTTAAAGAAAGAATGAATGGATGGATGAGGTTGACAAGGAGAAACAGTGGGAAGGATATGAAGATGAACTGATGGAGGGAAAATGGGAAGGACTAAGAAGTGGACCTAGGAACAAGATGTTGCAGTGAAGTTATTGGGTTGAGAAATACGGAGAAACACAGATATTGATATTGATATAACTAAAATGGCAACTTCTAACCATCATATTTTGGAACATCAACAAAAAAGTTCATCAATAAATAGGAGGATAAATAAGTGATTGAATTACACAATATAATGGGATAGTGCTCAGCAAGAGAAAATAATTTACTACATATATTATAAAAAATGGATGAATTCTGAATAATACGGAGTGAGATAAGGTGGATAGTCACAGTTCAGGACAGTGGCATGGTGCAAAAGGATGAAACAAAGGATTACTCGGAGTCTGTCCAATCCATGCTCCATGAGGGCCCAGAGGGGAACACTTTAATCAAGACTCCTCAGCATGAGAAAGTCTCAAATGACAGCCCTGAACTGATGCTTCTGTGGTCTTTTATCGATAGAACCATCAAGCAAGGATAAAAGAAAAGAGAAGAGCTCCTGGGTGAGAGAACTCATGCAGAGGACATGGGAAAGACAGGGGTAGGTCAGGGTGGTCTGTCATTTAACAATCTAAATGATAAATCAGAGTAGGGGGAGGATGAGGGCCAGAGCATTCATTCCTTTAGGCAATGAATTTTGATCCTACTTGGACTGTGGTTCTCTAGGCTATCTTGCAATCTCATGCATTCTGGGAGGATTTAGGAGTGTGGCTCCAAAATTCCCTTACCTCTGCATATCCATTTCATACATACCTATAGCCAATGCCCCCACAGTGTATATTAGTTGTATTTATTGGACAATTTCATGTACTTGAATTGTTAGAATTAGCAAAATTTATTTATTGTGATAGGAATCCAATCTACACTTTGGGCTAGAGGAGTGTGTATAAGTTTCTGAAAATAATCATTATATAACTTTCTGTATGAGTGCAGTGATTCATTATTTTTATTAGTACATATTTACAGTACATGTTGATTACATTTTTTTGTGGGGAGTTGGTACATTTACACAACATATCTTGATTCTTGTTTTTGTTTTCTACCCTTCTGTTCCTCCCTTCTCCTTCAAACTCTTGGTCCCCTTACCATTTGTAAAAGTTTTATTTCCATTTTTTCCCATTTATTGATTTTTTTAACAGAGTTGATAGCAACATATGATTACATATTTGTAAAACACATCAAACTGCACATTTCAGACACATATACTTGTATGTGGATATGTAAAAACTTAGAAAGCTGTAAGTGCAGAATGAAACAAAATGGTCCTCAGCAAAAACATTTTCTCCCTACAATAGCACTTTAAGAAGAAACAATTTTTGTGGAAGTTTGAGCAATAAGACCGGTACTTTTTCCATGATGGCCACTGACTGTGAAAATTAAAGGTTGAATTAATATTACCAAATTTATCTATGAGTCTATGAAAGAAAAATAAGGGAATTAATCTTGAAAGATCTGTAAAATTATTTTAGAAATTAATTTTTGGGAATTTCCCAGCAAATCTCAAATTCTTATCAAGTGTGCTGCCCAGGTGAATTATGAGAGCTTATCCTTTAGGTTTAATGGACTTAAGTTTACTTTTGTAACTAGGGAAGCCAAAAATTTAAAAGTAGGTAGAAAAATGGTGGTGTGTGTTTCTCTTGCTTCAAAGATAAGGAAAGTAAGTTCAGGTTCACATCATTGTAACTGCAGAAGAACTAAAACTTAGTTCCCTAAATCTTAAGACTAATAGGGTTCTATCTTATCTTTCCTCTCATTCACTTTTCCTTTGGTGTTGTAAAATAATTTAAGAGTTGGATTGTAATATTTTCTTTTCAGACTATGTTGCCTAAACCAACAATTCTCTTAGTCACTTGTGAAAATTACATTTACATAACCAGTTATTTTCTATACATTGTAATACTGTTTTCTATAGGAAAACAAAGAGATAAAAATGTGTAAGAAATTTCTAGCTCTGACCATTATTGAGTAATCATTGAATATATTGATGTTTAAATTTCCTGACAACTGTATGGTAGTGTTTGATTATTGTATAAAAATATTCTTACTCTGTAAATGCACAATAATTAGCCTAAAAGTGGCTTGAGACTTTACTTACTCTCATTTGAATTCATTAGGAATTTTCAAAATGGAACAATCAAAAAAGTGCTTCTGTTTTGGGAAAATGTAGCTTATTTTTACTATTGTGATTGTTTTTGCAGTTTGATGTTTTTTACTCTAATCTTTTCTAGGATAGATCATTTAGAGGTTGAAGTCATTTCAGATACTATCTCATTTCTCATTTTGTTTTCTGTTCTTCATCTCCTAAGCACTCTCCTCTATAGTTTTTGGTTAATTTCTTATTACTACATTCCAATTTGGCAGTTTTTTCATAAGTATGTTCAGTATTGGACCCTGGGGAGTTTGTCGTGTATTTGATGTGTACATTTATCTCAGCCAGGATGTGCTTGATTTCTATTACTTTCAAATTTAATTTATCATATTTATTCTTGGTTTTCTGAAGCTTTTTATTTTCTCACTGTTTTCTCTTATTACACAGAAATCTCTCAGATTCTTTGCTTCTTTGAAGAGTTGAAATATACTTCATGTAAATTCATCTTGAAAATAATCTATTGTTTGTTCTTTTGAGTTAAGGATGTTTTCCTTCCTCTGGTAACTGTTCTTTTATCTAGCAGTTTTGTGACAACCTCTTCCAGTCTCAGTAAAACTCATCATAGAACTGCAACATCTGTAACTGATCAGTATTGTTTTTCACTGATAAACCTGTTCTAGAGTAACTTAAGACTTTGGCTCCTCAGAATTTCCACTGTTACATCTCATCACACATTCATCTATATTGTCTTCCATTAGCACACATAATGCAGAATACAGCACTACGAACACATTTCTACCTAGGAAACTGGAACAAAGAGAATGGTAGATACCGATTAGGAAGTGTGAAAATAAGACATCAGTTACACTGAAAATTTTCCTGGGTTCACATAAATTTGTGAAGGTCTCATTCACTTATTTATTAGTCCATGTTTGCAGTACATAATGATCACACTCATCATGGGGAAATTTGTACATATGCATAACACATCTTAATTCTTCTTTTGTTCTTTTCTTTCTGTTCTCTTCCCCCTCCAAACTTTCTTTCCCTCCCCATTTGTAAAAGTTTTATTTCCATTTTTTCCTTTAACTCTATTTTCCCCTTTAGATATATTTTTCTACCTTCCCTTCCCCTTCTTCATCTCTTTTTGTGCTCCCCATTTGAAAAATGTTTTCCTACTTCCTAATATCTATCCTCTACTTTTAAACCTTGGTACAGAGGAAGCATTTGGGTCTTAAACCAATTCTCTTGAGAGCACTTTACCCAGGTTAGGACACAAATCACAAATCATCTCATAATTTCAAAAATCAAAGGGGCTTCACATACTATTTTATCTGTGTTTTCAAGCACTCAAGATATCTTAATTGTATACCTAAAATGTACCAATAAAAGAACTTAAAACATGGAGTAATACTCAACCATAAAGAATGAGAAACTAGAGCTATTTATAGCTAAATGGATGTACATGGAGGCCATACTCTTAAGTGAAATAAATAGGTCAAACGTGGTAATACCAAATAGTTTCTCTGGTGTAAAAACCTAAAAGTGTAAATAAGGATCAAAATGCATAATTGATCATTGAAATAGGAAGAAAAGATCTAAAGGAGTAGGGGAAGTGGGAGGGGTGGGTGAAAGAAAAGAAGGGAAAAGAAAAAAAACATGAGAAAGGGAAGCAATGGAAACAAAGTCTTTGTAAATAGGGAAAGGTGAAGGGAGGTCAGGGGAATGGGGAAAATATGAGAGCCAAGATACATCATGTAAAGGTACATGATCCCAGTGATGAACGTAACTGTATTGTATACCTAAAATGTACCAATAAACTTAATTTTAAAAATGAATAAAAAAGACATCTTGTTAGCTACTGTTGCTTCAAAACTGCATTACAGAGAACAAAACACATCACCCCTTGTGAACTATAAGTTTTTTGGGACTTAAAACTATTACTGAGGAGGGAATGGATAATGCCTCTATTGTCTGCCTTTTGTGTTACATGAGCACTGCCATCTATACCTTGATTCCTTTCCAGCCATTTCTAAGGCTGTTTTAAGAAAATATCAAAAACTGGGTGGCTTGAAATAACAGAATTATATTTTCTCTGTGTACTGGATGCAAGGAGTTTGAAATCAAGGTTTCTCTAGGTCCTGCCTATTTTTAGGCAAGCTGACCATCAGTCCTTGAATGCAGCTACATCCGTCCAGTCCCCACAGTCATTTTTTTCCCTGTTCTAATTAACACACTGTTTAGTTTGGACTGTGGCCTCCTCTGATGGCCTTAACATGGGAATATCAGTCAATACTACTTCCAGATAAGATCACGTTCATAAGTTCCAGCGTTTCATGCCTCTAGATGTGTTTTGGAGAAACGTTAGTTTTTTCATAAAGAGTCTGTCTGCATTACAAAAGATGCATTTGATTGTGAGAAGTTATAAACTTCTGCAGTGCTCTCAAAATCTACATAGCCCCAAACAGCTATACTGTTGGGTGTGAGTGCAGCATGTACATCTTGCAACATGCGATTAAATTCATGTGTAAGCTCCTTTGGGGGTCAGTTCCTCAGATCAAATCTGGGGACTTGCACATGAGAAGTAAGTGCATTGCCATGTAGACACATCTCCAAGCTCCTTAATTTGTCTTATCTTCATATTATTCATATCTTAATGATGAATATATAATAATCAAATAGATTCAATGCATTATCTTAATATTTAATAAATGTAAAAATTATTATGGAGATTTTATATTCTCCTATTCATTCTTTTTTTTTTTTGAGGCAGGATCTCTCTATGTTGTTCAGACTGGCCTTAAGTTCATTATGTAGCCCAGGCTGGCCATGAACTCACAGTGATCCTCCTGCCTCATCCTCCTAAGTGCTGGGAAAACAGGCATGCACCACTACACCCAGTGTATACTTTCATTTTGTATACAAAACTTTGTACCTCTTTCATATTTTTCACTGAAAACAATACTTTGTTTTGATTAGCTACATTACCAATAGGACCATTGATGACATATTTGAGAAATATATTTTTCTTCAATTTAATAAGCATTATTTCAAAAACAGCTTTAGTTTTTAAGAAATAAGGGGAATATACAGAATAATTTCCCCTCACCTACCCCAAAATCACATTACATCTATTATTTTTATGTAGCAATCCATAAAGTAATATTTATTCATTTAAATTAATATCCATAGTTCATCTTAGAATTCAAATCTTCATTGTATTTTATTCATGTTTCAACAAATGTAAAATAACATTTGTCCAGAATTACAGCATAGTTTCTCTGCCCTCTGAACTATAGACCACAGGTGACTTACCTGTGGGACACTTGTTCTGAATATTTTGGTGGGCTCGAAATGCAGACGTGCTCCCCAACTCTCTCCTTTCTTGGAAAATGTTAGAAAAGAGATGAATTTCCCTCTTACCTCTGTACTCATAAAAGCATAAATAATACAGATCACACATATAGGTTGTAGTGTGCAGGTATAGAAATGGGTCTTGAGAATAGCAGAGTTAAAAGACCTTAAGAGTTTTCAGAGAAGAGGCCTTTGATTTCTTTTGTTAGGTTGATTCCTAGGTATTTCAGTTTTTTGGATGCTATTGTGAAAGGAATTGTTTCCTCTATTTCTCTCTCATGACTCTGTTGTTCATGTAGAGGAAAGCTATTGATTTTTGTGTGTTGACCTTGTATCCAACTACTTTACTGAATTTGGTTATTAAGTCTAGAAGACTTTTGGTGCAGTTCTTGGGGGTCTTCTATATAGAGTATCATGTCATCTGCAAATAATGACAATTTGACTTCTTCATTTCCTATCTTTATTCCTTTTATTACTTTCTCTTGTTTAATTGCTGTGGCTAATGTTTCCAAAACTATATTGAACAGGAGTGGTGATAGTGGACATCCTTGTCTTTTTCCTGATTTTAGTGTGAAGGATGTCAGTTTTTGACCATTTAGTATGATATTGGCTGTTGGTTTTTCATAGATGGCTTTTATCAGGTTGAGGTAGAGACTGTCTATTCTGATTTTTGTAGGCTTTTTATCATAAATGCATGCATAAACTATAGCACTTTGAAAAAAGACATCGAAGGGGATATCAGAAAATGGAAAGACATTCCTTGCTCCTGGGTAGGAAGGATCAACATAGTGAAAATGGCCATACTTCCAAAATTGCTATATAGATTCAATGAATCCCAATTGAAATCCTAGCAGCATACTTCATAGACCTTGAGAAAACAATCCAAAAATTCATTTGGAACAAGAAAAACCCAGAATAGTGAAAGCAATTCTAGGTAACAGAGACATAGCAGGGGGTATTACAACCCCCAATTTGAAACTATTCTACAAAGCTACTGTGATAAAAACAGCATGGTACTGGCAAAGAAACAGACCTGAAGACCAGTGGAATAGATTAGAAGATGCAGAAGCAACTCCAGACACAGTCAGCCACCTCACCTTTGACAAAGGAGCCAAACACTCTTGCTGGAGGAAAGATAGTCTCTTTAATAAATGGTGTTGGAGAAATTGGGTTTCAACTTGCCAAAGACTAAAATTAGACCTATATCTCTCACCATGCACTAAACTAAAATCAAAATGGATTAAACATCTAAATATTAAAACAGAAACACTGAACCGGCTGGAACGGGGGTTAGGTCAAACTCTTCAAGACATTGGGGTAGGAAAAGACTTTATGAACAAGACCTCATTTGCCTGTGAACTAGCACAAACAATCAATAAGTGGGATCTCTTCTTACTAAAAAGCTTCTGCACAGCAAGAGAAACCACCAGCAGTGTGAAGAGACAACCCACAATGTAGGAAAAAAATTTTCACCAGCAGTCCCTCAGACAAAGGTCTACTATCTCAAATCTATAAAGAATTTTAAAAAATCAGACCTCCCACATTTAAAGACCCAATCCAAAAATGGGCATCTGAAATGAACAGACATTTCTTACACAAAGAAGTAGAAATGGCAAATAAATACATGAAAAAACGTTCAACATCACTGGTCATTTGAGAGATGCAAATGAAAACAGTACTGAGATTCCACCTCACTCCAGAAAGAATGGCTGCTATCATGAAATCAACCAACAACAAATACTGGCAGGGCTGTGGGGAAAGAGGAACCCTGCTCCACTGCTGGTGGGAGTGTAGACTGGTGCAACCACTGTGGAAATCAGTATGGAGATGCCTCAAAGAACTAGAACTGGAAGTCCCATTTGACCCCGCTATTCCCCTGGTGGGGATCTTCCCCAAAGAACTAAAAGAATCATACCACAGTGATATATGTGCACCCATGTTCATAGCAGCACAGTTTGTAATAGCCAAAACTTGGAAACAGCCCAAATCCCCATCAACTGGGACTGGATCAAGAAAATGTGGGTTTTAAAAAATAAAATGGAGTACTACTCAGCCATAACAAATGAGAAATTAGAGACATTTATAGCTAAATGGATGCATATTGAGGCGATACTCTTAAGTGAAATAAACAGGACACACATGTGTAAATACCAAGTAGTTTCTCTAGTGTGAGAAACTGAAAGTGTAAATAAGGACTAAAAGGTATAATAGATAATGTGAAATAGGAAGAAAAGGGACAAAGGGGAGGGGGAAGTGGGAGGGGTAAGGGAATGGAAAGAAGGGAATGGAATTAATATGAGAAAATGAAAAGATGGAAACAAAGTCTTTGTAAATAGGGAGGGATGGAGGAGTTGAAGAGAGGGCAGGGGAAGGGGAAAAATAGGAACCAAGGGAGATTATGTAAAGGTGCAAATTTCCAATGATGAATGTCATTATATTGTACACCTAAAATGTACCAATAAAAGGATATATAAAAAAAGCAAAAACAAATGAACAACAAAAGAACTTAAGAGTAGAGAAGGGATTTCACACCTTAGAACCCTTAGAACTTAGAACCTTAGTTGTTGTTTGATTTTCTCACTGGCATTGAATTACTGATTTGGAGTTGCTCAATTCAGTGTAATTAAAGGCTCTCCCTGCAAGGTCAAACACAGGTGGCTATCGATGTTGCAGCACCTGTGTTTGAGATGCAGCCATGAATGGACTCTACAGGAAATGTTGTCTGACTCAACTTGATCCTGAGTATGTGAAGCTGCACCTACCACTGTTGAACTTTTGAGGGAGGGCATGATGCTCAAAAGTTCAGTGTAAACCTGGAGCCTTTGAGACCATTTCACAAATAACCTTACATTGAATCCTCCATTGCAATCCATTTGCATCACCTCAAATGGCATTCATGTAAACAGATTATTGATAAAAACTTGAGACCAAACCTGCCTGCGAGTAGGTGGCTTCTGGGGCCTTGTTATTGATAGATGTTTATGAAATCATGGTCCATGGAGGTTGAGAGGCCGATCATCAAACATGTTTTCTTATCTGTGTTTTTCACTTGGACATAAGACCCCGGATGCACAGTCACAAGCAGAAAGTACAGACTATTTCTCCAGTGGAGCATGGGTGGGGGAATTGAAATGTTTATCCAAGTTCACAACAGTAAGACATATACAAACACACCTAATATATGGATTTGTCAGGCTGAGACAGCCAAGTTCTAACTCCACACACATAGTATTGGGGGGCACACCCAAGATGTTCCCCTTGATTGTTATCTCTCTTCTCCTGCAGCCTTCTCTCTCAGAGATTACTTGGAGAAATGTCACTTTGAATCATGTCAGCTGCCTTTGGAAAATGAAAAAATAGTGTACATAAAGAAGGAGATATGGTCATTGGTGGGGTTTTCCCCCTTTATACATATTTCCACATGAATATCAACAATGAAAGCCATATAAGGGATTATTTATTCTCGACCAGTAAGTGTCTTTTTCATTTGTTATTCCTGCTTGATTATTGCAATAGATAAAGCCTAGGGGCTCTGTGGGTAATGACAGCAGTGCTGGCTTTATTGCTATATTGTTGCTCCCATCCACAACTCAAAAAGATCTGCTCAAATTTATTTTGTCTGTTCTTGTTTTCTTGGGGGTTTTTTGGATGTGAGAAGAAAATATTCTCTTTTTCTTCTTTTTATGTTTCAGGTTTTAAGCCTAGCTTCAGAAGGTGACACCATTATTGACCTTATTTCATTCACTCTGTCCCTTGTCCTTCTAGGGCTTCCACTCCTTGAGGTAATGTTATATTCTTTAAAACCCAAGCCATTAAATGGAGTTCATTAATAAGAAGCTGCAGCAAAGTGTCACTTTCACAATATCCAGTGTCTGCTCAATTTTTGTATTATGCATGTAATTTCTGATATCTTTATAGAATGATTGATGCTTGGGCAATTTTATTGTAGATATATGGGTATTATATACCATGCCTCCTGGAGCTGTAAACCAGACCAAGTTTGAGAAATCAGTAATCCAGGAGATTTGTAGCTCTAAGAATTGGATTCTGCTAACACTGGGCCACGACACTTCCTCTGCTTTAAATTTTGTTAATATCAGTTCTGTAGACAAACGTGTGGTTACTTAATAGTTGAGGCAAAGAACAGAAGATTACAGAAGACGACCTTTGCCCCTATCACAGAGGGAGATGTCAGCAAAAGTAATGATGGCTTGTGTCTTTTCTCTCATGTTAGAGCCACAAGTATTGCCGATGGAAAATGCCCATGTTTGGGAGCAGGGATGGCAGGTTTGGGAATTGCTTCTTTGCTGCTGTACAAGGTGTCTGTGGGTACCTCATATTCTTTCTCATGTCCAGATGTTTGCTTGTCATTTTTATTCCTACACACTTCTGTGTGTTTATATCTTTCTTTCCATTACTTTTCCAAATGGGTTGTAAAGTTGTTCTCATGTGTTTCATGTGCACACTCTGATGCTGATGGTTGATGCTGAATGTTTTGCTGTTGATGCTGAATGTTTTTCTTACTTAGTGTGAAGTCTGCAGCATTTCTGGGTGATTTAATCAGGGAAGTCTGATGTAAATATTGTAAAATGCATTAAAGAGAAAATTACTTATAATAACTTTTTGTGGTAAATAACTTTTTGTGGTAAAAATTTTTAACTTGTCAGTGTATAATTATTAGTGCAGGTATCAGTGCAATGGGGTTTTGGACTTAGGAAGAAGATTTGAACTGGCTTCTGAATATTGTACGAACTAATGGAAGTCTGAAGCCAAACTAAAGGAAGTCTGAAGCCAAAACATTGGCTTGGGGTCTATGGATAAAACATTACTAGCAGAGAGCAATGTGGATGGTTTCTGTCTAAAAAAATCAAACAAGATTCCAGATAATGTCTGTCAGATATGATCAGAAATATCTGGTGGAACTGATCAGATAGCAAACATAAACAGATTTAAAGATATCTTAGCATAATTCAGAATAATATTAGTCCAATGACAAACATAGAAGCCTAAAAATAGAAACATAGTTTAAAATATGTACGGAGAGATAAACATTTGGTAGATGGGCAATTCTTTGTTAGTGACAAAAGTAAAGTTTCCTCATATGACTCAGTTGCCTAAGTTCCCTGGTAGATGGCGGAGAGTTTGTTTCTCTTCTTGGTAGAGAGAAGAGGCAGCCTGTTCTTCCCCTTCCTCTGTTCTCCAATTTCCACATTTCCTTAGAGAATGAGTCTTTCTCCTCGAGAGGCCCTGTGCAGACCTATGCACTGGAAAGCCTGTCTACTTATGAAGCTAGTGAACATGTAATTCTGAGAGCTTTTTATATCTGGGCTGACTTATATACTAGAAATAAGATTTTAGGAGCTCTAGAGGTTGTTTTAAATTACCCTAAAATTAGAAGAAAAAAACTTGAGGCAATAACCATCATTGCCTTCTTTAATTACCTAGGTGGGTCACCAATATTAACTTTCTAATTAAATTATACTAAATTTTATTGTTTCCAAATATAAATTTTAGAGGAGATATATGCATTCATGAACTTGTTATACTTAATTTGAAGATAATAATAAATTGAGTCTTTCTTGAAGGACTTATATGCTCTCTATGCAGGTTAAAGACCAACAAATACTTGTATGTTCTGGCCTTGGTATTTGCCATTGGAGAGATCAACAGGAATCCCTATCTTCTGCCCAATGTGTCTCTGGGATATGAGTTCCATAATGTTCATCACAGTCAGTGGAGGACCCTGGAGAGCTTCCTCATTTCCCTCACAAGACAGGATGAGATGCCTGATTACTCCTGTAAGACAGAAAACAAATCTATAGCAGTACTTAGAGGAGAATCATGGGCAACTTCTCTCCAGAGAGGATCACTACCAGGACTCCACAAAATTCCACAGATGAAAGTGTTTGAGATGGTGGGAATTGAAACTGTCACCTTTGGTGATGTTCTTAGGTGCCTAAAGAGCATGAAAGGAGTTGGGTTTGTGTTTTTTTCAAAGTGGATCATCTCAAAGGTGAGAACACAAAGACTTGTGGCTCATCCACATTTTCATTGTTTCGGGAGAGTAGAAAAACAGATAGTTTTTCTGAATCTCTCATCTCTGACACACTGATTAGTTATATTCTTCACTTGATCTTAGCCAAAAGGCTGAGAAGTGGTTGATCAGTTATATTCTTTTTGGAATGAGAGGTTTAATAAATCTCTCCCTCTACCATATCCAGTTATCATTTAATACCATTTAGATTTGAAAATCTGCTTTCTGCAATTTTCTTCCTCATATTATTTCCATTTTTTTTGTTTAGATTAGCTTTGGTTCTTCTGAACCTATGCTGAGTGACAGTGGTCAGTCTCCTTATCTATCAGATGGCAACAAAGGACACATCTCTGGCTCTTGGCATGCACTCCTTGATGCTTCATTTCAGCTGGACCTGGGTGGGACTGATTACTGCAGAAGGTCAAAAAGGTCTTCAGTTTCTCTCCAACTTGAGAAGAGAGATGAACAAGAAAAAAGTCTGTGTAGCACTTATTAAAATGATATCAAAAGATATTAGGATATGTTTGTCAAGTACAGGGTCTTATCATCTATAGACCAGAGACACATCCCTAGGAAATGTTGTTATTTATTTTGTACAGATAGTACAATAGATATCAAGTCTCTTACATGGAAATATACCTTGGAGAATCTGGGTTACAAACTCAGAGTAACAGGCTACAATCAGTGGAAATAGTTTTATACTTGACTCATTCCAAGAAACTCTCATTTTTACAAACCAACATGAGGAAATTTCTGGTTTTAAGAATTTTATACATTCAGCTAATCCTTCCAAATACATAGAAGATATTTAACTCATTGTATACTGGATGAAGTATTCAGATTGTTCATTCCCCCATTTTGATTATAGGTTGAAGAACTGTCCAGCCAGTGCCTCTTTGGCACTGTTGCCTGTGAATGTTATTGACACAAGAATGACTGATGGGAGTTACAATATATACAATGCTGTGTGTATGGTGGCCCACACCCTCCATGAGATGCTTCTACAAGCTAAAATACAATCGGTGAGAAATTGAAAAACGATGTTGTTTTCCCCATGGCCAGGTAATGTCTCTTCCACTTTTATCAAGGTGCCATACATGAGGACTTCCACAGAGGTTCAAAATAAATCATTTCATATCCTTATACCAAAGATGTAATTGACATTTTCATTGTTGTGAAGACAGAATTTGACCTGTGTAGTAACGTCCCTCTAGATAAAGAAACTATTCACAAGGAAGAAATTATATATGAATGGAGGTGAATGATGCGTGTTTCGAATGATGTAAATATCTGTCCACCTAATGTTTTCTTTTTATCTTGTTAAATTATTTTATTGGTACATTTTAGGTAT